>NC_052163.1:67621782-67649753 GCF_902713615.1 Scyliorhinus canicula | reverse complement strand
ATGATTCCCCCATCACTGAGACACAGTGTATGATTCCCCCCCATCACTGAGACACAGTGTATGATTCCCCCCATCACTGAGACACAGTGTATGATTCCCCCATCACTGAGACACAGTGTATGATTCCCCCCATCACTGAGACACAGTGTATGATTCCCCCCATCACTGAGACACAGTGTATGATTCCCCCATCACTGAGACACAGTGTATGATTCCCCCCATCACTGAGACACAGTGTATGATTCCCCCATCACTGAGACACAGTGTATGATTCCCCCCATCACTGAGACACAGTGTATGATTCCCCCCCATCACTGAGACACAGTGTATGATTCCCCCCATCACTGAGACACAGTGTATGATTCCCCCATCACTGAGACACAGTGTATGATTCCCCCATCACTGAGACAGTGTATGATTCCCCCCATCACTGAGACACAGTGTATGATTCCCCCATCACTGAGACACAGTGTATGATTCCCCCATCACTGAGACACAGTCTATGATTCCGCCCATCACTGAGACACAGTTTATGATTCACCCCCATCACTGAGACACAGTGTATGATTCCCCCATCACTGAGACACAGTGTATGATTCCCCCCCATCACTGAGACACAGTGTATGATTCACCCCCATCACTGAGACACAGTGTATGATTCCCCCATCACTGAGACACAGTGTATGATTCCCCCATCACTGAGACACAGTGTATGATTCCCCCCATCACTGAGACACAGTGTATGATTCCCCCCATCACTGAGACACAGTGTATGATCCCCCCCCCATCACTGAGACAGTGTATGATTCCCCCATCACTGAGACACAGTGTATGATTCACCCCCATCACTGAGACACAGTGTATGATTCCCCCCATCACTGAGACACAGTGTATGATTCCCCCCATCACTGAGATACAGTGTATGATCCACCCCCACATCACTGAGACAGTGTATGATTCCCCCCATCATTTACACACACTGTATGATTCACCCCCATCACTGAGACACAGTGTATGATTCCCCCATCACTGAGACACAGTGTATGATCCCCCATCACTGAGACACAGTGTATGATTCCCCCCCCCCCTCAGACACAGTGTATGATTCCCCATCACTGAGACACAGTGTATGATTCCCCCCATCACGGACACACGGTATGATTCCCCCCATCACTGAGACACAGTGTATGATTCACCCCATCACGGACACAGTGTATGATTCCCCCATCACTGAGACACAGTGTATGATCCCCCCATCTCTGAGACACAGTGTATGATCCCCCCATCACGGACACAGTGTATGATTCCGCCCATCACTGAGACACAGTGTATGATTCACCCCCCATCACGGACACACAGTGTATGATTCCCCCATCACTGAGACACAGTGTATGATTCCGCCCATCACTGACACACAGTGTATGATTCCCCCATCACTGAGACAGTGTATGATTCCCCCCATCACTGAGACACAGTGTATGATTCCCCCATCACTGAGACACAGTGTATGATTCACCCCATAACTGAGACACAGTGTATGATTCCCCCATCACTGAGACACAGTGTATGATTCCCCCCATCACTGAGACACAGTGTATGATTCCCCCCCCCCCTCCATCACTGAGACACAGTGTATGATTCCCCCATCACTGAGACACAGTGTATGATTCCCCCCATCACTGAGACACAGTGTATGATTCCCCCCCATCACTGAGACACAGTGTATGATTCCCCCATCACTGAGACACAGTCTATGATTCCGCCCATCACTGAGACACAGTTTATGATTCACCCCCATCACGGACACACAGTGTATGATTCCCCCATCACTGAGACACAGTGTATGATTCCCCCCCAACACTGAGACACAGTGTATGATTCACCCCCATCACTGAGACACAGTGTATGATTCCCCCATCACTGAGACACAGTGTATGATTCCCCCATCACTGAGACACAGTGTATGATTCCCCCCATCACTGAGACACAGTGTATGATTCCCCCCATCACTGAGATACAGTGTATGATCCACCCCCACATCACTGAGACAGTGTATGATTCCCCCATCATTTACACACACTGTATGATTCACCCCCATCACTGAGACACAGTGTATGATTCCCCCCATCACTGAGACACAGTGTATGATTCCCCCCATCACTGAGATACAGTGTATGATCCACCCCCACATCACTGAGACAGTGTATGATTCCCCTCATCATTTACACACACTGTATGATTCACCCCCATCACTGAGACACAGTGTATGATTCCCCCCATCACTGAGACACAGTGTATGATTCCCCCCATCACTGAGACACAGTGTATGATTCCCCCCCCCCCTCCATCACTGAGACACAGTGTATGATTCCCCCATCACTGAGACACAGTGTATGATTCCCCCCATCACTGAGACACAGTGTATGATTCCCCCCCATCACTGAGACACAGTGTATGATTCACCCCCATCACGGACACAGTGTATGATTCCCCCATCACTGAGACACAGTGTATGATTCCCCCATCTCTGAGACACAGTGTATGATCCCCCCATCACGGACACAGTGTATGATTCCGCCCATCACTGAGACACAGTGTATGATTCACCCCCCATCACGGACACACAGTGTATGATTCCCCCCATCACTGAGACACAGTGTATGATTCCGTCCATCACTGACACACAGTGTATGATTCCCCCATCACTGAGACAGTGTATGATTCCCCCCATCACTGAGACACAGTGTATGATTCCCCCATCACTGAGACACAGTGTATGATTCACCCCATAACTGAGACACAGTCTATGATTCCGCCCATCACTGAGACACAGTTTATGATTCACCCCCATCACTGACACAGTGTATGATTCCCCCATCACTGAGACACAGTGTATGATTCCCCCATCACTGAGACAATGTATGATTCCCCCCATCACTGAGACACAGTGTATGATTCACACCATCACTGAGACACAGTGTATGATTCCCCCCCCCCCCATCACTGAGACACAGTGTATGATTCCCCCCCCCCCCCATCACTGAGACACAGTGTATGATTCCCCCCATCACTGAGACACAGTGTATGATTCACCCCCATCACTGAGACACAGTGTATGATTCACCCCCATCACGGACACAGTGTATGATTCCCCCATCACTGAGACACAGTGTATGATTCCCCCATCACTGAGACACAGTGTATGATTCCCCCATCACTGAGACACAGTGTATGATTCCCCCATCACTGAGACACAGTGTATGGTGAGATAACCACTGTAGTTATGTGTACTGCAGTAGGGGGATGTATGCCTGTACCTGTAATACAGGTTCCTCCGGTCAACCCCTGCCGGCTAGCTCCGCCCACAGGGAGCTTATGTATAAATGTATGAGAGGTGCTCAGACCCTCAGTCTACAGTTGCGGATGGAGGGACAACATCGTACAGCAATAAAGCCTCTATTGTACTAGTCTCTCGGCTTTGAGTATAATTGTTAGCGCCACAATTTATTGCTGTACGATTTCCCAGTCACCATGGACATCAGAGTCAAGCCTGACCGTCTGCAGCTGGATCCACATTCGCCTCACGCCAGAAAAGACTTTGATCACTGGCTCGCAGTCTTCGAGGCCTACATCTCTTCAGCACACCCTCCCCCGACGGAGGCTCAGAAAAAGCAACTCCTGTTCTCCAGACTGAGCTCCAGCGTCTTTCCACTCGTTCGAGATGCGACCGACTACACCGCAGCTATGGAACTGCTCAAGGAGAATTATGCACCATCGACGAACACCCTGTTTGCGAGGCATCAACTTTCTACTCGCGTCCAGCAGCCGGGTGAGTCGATTGAGGACTTCTGGAGGGCCCTTATACCTCTGGTACGAGACTGCGACTGCCGGGCCCTCACAGCCACGGAACATTCTGATTTACTCATGCGCAATGCCTTCGTTACAGGCATTGCATCGGACCCCATCCGGCAACGACTGCTGGAAGGGGCCGCCCCCGACCTCGCGGCCGCAAAGGCCCTGGCGCTCTCCATGACGGCCGCCTCCCGTAGTGCGCACACTTACTCCGCTAGCCACTCGGCCCACCCGTCCTACCCCTCGTGGACCCCGCAAACGGCTCCCCAGGCCCATCCGTCCTACCCCTCGTGGACCCCGCAAACGGCCCCCCCAGCAGCCGCCCCCGTGCACTATGCCTGCGCTGCCCGCCGCACCGCACCCCCTGGGGGTCCCCACTGTTACTTCTGCGGCCAACAGAAGTACCCTCGCCAACGCTGCCCGGCCCGCACAGCGACCTGCAAAGCTTGTGGCAAGAAAGCCCATTTTGCAGCGGTGTGTCAGTCCCGGACGGTCGCCGCTATCGCGCCGCCGGTCCCCACGCCTCAGCCGCTCCCTCAATGGGCCCCGCCGTCCGCTTACTCCGACCCCACGTGCAATCAGTGGGCGCCGCCATCTTTTGCCGCCCCCGCCACGTGCGCCCCATGGGCGCCGCCATCTTCATCCACCACAGCCATGTGCGTTCCATGGGCGCCGCCATTTTGTTCCGACCCCATAACGTGCGCTCCATGGACGCCGCCATTTTACCCACAGGTACTGCGGATGCCGCCATCTCGTCTCCAGGGGCCGCCATCACGGGACACGGGTCGCTACCGCTCCTCGTCGGACTCATCTGACTCAACCGCCGACCAACCACTGCTCGCCTCCGTTACGCTCGACCAGTCCCGTCCTCGCAACCTGGCACCCTCTTCCACATCGGTGCTGGTCAACGGCCATGTGACCTCCTGCCTCATCGACTCCGGGAGCACCGAGAGCTTCGTCCACCCGGACACGGTAAGGCGCTATTCCCTTGCGATCCATCCCGCCGACCGGCAGATCTCCCTTGCCTCCGGTTCCCACTCTGTCCCGATCCGGGGTTTCTGCCTGGTTAAACTCACTGTACAGGGTGTGGAATTCGACCGTTTCCGTCTGTACATTCTCCCCGACCTCTGCACTTCACTCCTACTAGGCCTGGATTTCCAGTGCAATCTCCAGAGCCTCACCCTCAAATTCGGTGGACCCCTACCTCCCCTCACCGTTTGCGGCCTCGCGACCCTCAAGGTCGAGCCCCCCTCCCTCTTTGCCAATCTGACTGTGGATTGCAAGCCCGTCGCCACCAGGAGCAGACGGTACAGCACCCAGGACAAGGCCTTCATCAGGTCCGAAGTCCAGCGGCTGCTTCGGGAGGGTAACAGCCCTTGGAGAGCCCAGGTGGTAGTGGTTAAGACCGGGGAGAAGCACAGGATGGTCGTGGACTACAGCCAGACCATCAACCGGTACACGCAGCTCGACGCGTACCCCCTCCCCCGCATTTCTGATATGGTCAATCAGATTGCACAGTACCGGGTCTTCTCTACTATTGACCTGAAATCCGCCTACCACCAGCTCCCCATCCGTTAATCGGACCGTCCCTACACTGCCTTTGAGGCGGACGGTCGTCTGTACCAATTTCTGAGGGTTCCCTTCGGCGTCACGAATGGGGTCTCGGTCTTTCAGCGAGAAATGGACCGAATGGTTGACCGGTACGAATTGCAGGCCACCTTCCCGTACCTCGACAATGTCACCATCTGCGGCCATGACCAGCAGGACCATGATGCCAACCTTTATAAATTCCTCCACACCGCATCTCTCCTTAATCTCACGTACAACAAGGAGAAATGCGTGTTCCGCACAGACCGCTTAGCCATCCTTGGCTACATAGTCCAAAACGGACTACTGGGGCCCGATCCCGACCGCATGCGCCCCCTCATGGAGCTCCCAATTCCCCACTGCCCCAAGGCCCTCAAACGCTGCCTTGGGTTTTTCTCTTATTACGCCCAGTGGGTCCCGCAATACGCAGACAAGTCCCGGCCACTTATCCAGTCCACACATTTTCCCCTCTCGGCCGAGGCACAACAGGCCTTCGCCTGCATTCGATCTGACATAGCCAGGGCGGGGATGCACGCCGTAGACGAGACTCTGCCTTTCCAAGTAGAGAGCGACGCTTCAGATGTCGCCCTTGCCGCCACGCTGAATCAGGCCGGCAGACCCGTGGCATTCTTTTCACGCACCATCCACGCCTCCGAAATTCGGCATTCCTCTGTCGAAAAGGAAGCCCAGGCAATTGTTGAAGCGGTGCGGCACTGGAGGCATTACCTGGCCGGCAGGAGATTCACTCTCCTCACTGACCAACGGTCGGTAGCCTTCATGTTCAACAACACGCAGCGGGGCAAGATCAAGAATGACAAAATCTTGCGGTGGAGAATCGAGCTCTCCACCTTTAACTACGAGATCTTGTATCGCCCCGGCAAGCTCAACGAGCCCCCAGACGCCCTCTCCCGAGGTACATGTGCCAGTGCACAAGTGAACCAGCTCCGTGCCTTGCACGACAGCCTTTGCCATCCGGGGGTCACCCGCTTGTGCCATCTGATCAAAGCCCGCAATCTGCCCTACTCCGTTGAGGAAGTACGGACAGTCACCAGAGACTGCCAGATCTGTGCGGAGTGCAAGCCGCACTTCTACCGGCCAGATCGCGCGCGCCTGGTGAAAGCATCCCGCCCCTTTGAACGCCTCAGCGTGGACTTCAAAGGGCCCCTTCCCTCTACCGACCGCAACACCTACATCCTTAGTGTGGTCGATGAATTTTCTAGGTTCCCCTTTGCCATCCCATGCCCAGATATGACGTCTGCCACCGTCATCAAGGCCCTGGATTCCATTTTCGCCCTGTTCGGTTTCCCCGACTATATCCACAGTGACAGGGGATCCTCATTCATGAGCGATGAGCTGCGTCAGTTCCTGCTCAGCAGGGGTATCGCCTCCAGCAGGACGACCAGCTACAACCCCCGGGGAAACGGGCAGGTAGAGAGGGAGAACGGGACGGTATGGAGGGCTGTCCAGCTGGCCCGACGGTCCAGGAACCTCCCAGCCGCTCGCTGGCAGCAGGTCCTCCCTGACGCGCTCCATTCCATTCGGTCGCTACTGTGCACCGCAACTAACAGTACACCCCATGAACGTGTTTTTGCCTTCCCTAGGAAGTCCACATCCGGAGTGTCGCTCCCGACTTGGCTCACGACTCCGGGCCCAGTCCTTCTCCGTAGGCATGTACGGCACCACAAGGCGGAACCCCTGGTGGACAAAGTACGCCTTCTCCACGCCAACCCTCAGTATGCCTACGTGGAGTTCCCCGACGGCCGCCAGGACACAGTCTCGCTCCGGGACCTGGCTCCCTCAGGTGCCGATCCCATGCCCACACCCCTTCCTGCGCCAACCCCAGCGCCCCCCTATTCGTCCCCATCAGGTCCATCCCTCATCCCCCTGCCCACCCTGGAGGACATGGAAGATTTCGGCTTGCTCTCGGAGTCATCCCGCCAGCAGCCAGCACCAACACCGCCAGCACCTGCACCACCGGGGCCATCACCGCCTGTGCCGACATCACCACCACAGCTACGCCGATCACAGCGGAACGTCCGACCACCGATTCGGCTCAACCTGTAACCCGCTAACCGGATGGACTCTTGATTTTCCTTGTTGGACCCTCTTGTAAATAGCATCCTTTGTATTAGAGTTACATGTCACCCCCGCCGGACTCATTTTTACAGGGGGTGAATGTGGTGAGATAACCACTGTAGTTATGTGTACTGCAGTGGGGGGATGTATGCCTGTACCTGTAATACAGGTTCCTCCGGTCAGCCCCTGCCGGCTAGCTCCGCCCACAGGGAGCTTATGTATAAATGTATGAGAGGTGCTCAGACCCTCAGTCTACAGTTGCGGATGGAGGGACAACATCGTACAGCAATAAAGCCTCTATTGTACTAGTCTCTCGGCTTTGAGTATAATTGTTAGCGCCACACCCCCATCACTGAGACACAGTGTATGATTCCCCCCATCACTGAGACACAGTGTATGATTCCCCCCATCACTGAGACACAGTGTATGATTCCCCCATCACTGAGACACAGTGTATGATTCCCCCATCATTGAGACACAGTGTATGATTCCCCCCATCACTGAGACACAGTGTATGATTCCGCCCATCACTGACACAGTGTATGATTCCCCCATCACTGAGACACAGTGTATGATTCCCCCCATTCACTGAGACACAGTGTTATGATTCCCCCCATCACTGAGACACAGTGTATGATTCCCCCCATCACTGAGACACAGTGTATGATTCCCCCCATCACTGAGACACAGTCTATGATTCCGCCCATCACTGAGACACAGTTTATGATTCACCCCCATCACGGACACACAGTGTATGATTCCCCCCCTCACTGAGACACAGTGTATGATTCCCCCCCAACACTGAGACACAGGTATGATTCCACCCATCACTGAGAACAGTGTATGATTCCCCCATCACTGAGACACAGTGTATGATTCCCCCATCACTGAGACAGTGTATGATTCCCCCCATCCTGAGACACAGTGTATGATTCCCCCCATCACTGAGACACAGTGTATGATTCACCCCCATCACTGAGACACAGTGTATGATTCACCCCCATCACTGAGACACAGTGTATGATCCCCCCCCCCCATCACTGAGACACAGTGTATGTTTCCGCCCATCACTGAGACACAGTGTATGATTCCCCCATCACTGAGACACAGTGTATGATTCCCCCCCATCACTGAGACACAGTGTATGATTCGCCCCCCCCATCACTGAGACACAGTGTATGTTTCCTCCCATCACTGAGACACAGTGTATGATTCCTCCCATCACTGAGACACAGTGTATGATTCACCCCCATCACTGACACACAGTGTATGATTCCCCCATCACTGAGACACAGTGTATGATTCCCCCCATCACTGAGACACAGTGTATGATTCCCCCCATCACTGAGACACAGTGTATGATTCCGCTCATCACTGAGACACAGTGTATGATTCCCCCATCACTGAGACAGTGTATGATTCCCCCCATCACTGAGACACAGTGTATGATTCCCCCCCATCACTGAGACACAGTGTATGATTCACCCCCATCACTGACACACAGTGTTTGATTCCCCCATCACTGAGACACAGTGTATGATTCCCCCATCACTGAAACACAGTGTATGATTCCCCCATCACTGAGACACAGTGTATGATTCCGCCATCACTGAAACACAGTGTATGATTCACCCCCATCACTGAGACACAGTGTATGATTCCCCCATCACTGAGACACAGTGTATGATTCCCCCCATCACTGAGACACAGTGTATGATTCCCCCCATCACTGAGACACAGTGTATGATTCACCCCATCACTGAGATACAGTGTATGATTCAACCCCATCACTGACACACAGTGTATGATTCCCCCCATCACTGAGACATAGTGTATGATTCAGCCCATCACTGAGACACAGTGTATGATTCACCCCATCACTGATACACAGTGTATGATTCCAACCCCCCATCACTGAGACTCCGTGAATGATTTCCCTCCCCATCACTGAGACACAGTGTATGTGTAGTAGACACCACAGTTGTATTGTGTATATCGCATATAAGGTACATTACGATGAGGCTCCTGTACTACAGGTATGGGGGTCGATCCCTGCCTGCTGGCTCCACCCAGTAGGCGGAGTATAAATGTATGTGCTCACCGAGCTGCAGCCATTTCGGCAGCAGCTGCAGGAGGCTACACATCTCTGCGTAATAAAGCCTCGATTACACTCTACTCTTGTCTCATTGTAATTGATGGTGCATCAATTTATTAAGCAGAGGTTTTACAATGATGGACCTCCGCATCAAGCCTGATCGCCTGCAGCTGCACCCTCAAGCAGACAACGGCAATTTGGCCTTCACACATTGGCTAGCTTGCTTTGAAGCCTACATCAGATCTGCGACAGCACCACCCTCAGAGGTACAGAAGCTCCAGATCCTGTACACACGGCTGAGCTCTGATATCTTTCCCCTCATCCGGGACGCGCCTACCTACACTGAGACCATGGCGCTACTGAAGGTGAACTACGCTCAGCAGACCAACAAAATCTACGCCAGGCACCTCCTGTCGACACGGTATCAACTCCCCGGTGAGTCTGTGGAATATTTCTGGCGTGCCCTGCATGCCCTGGCGAGCGTGAAGTAGAGGTACACATATGTAGACAGATTATAGAACAATGTAGGAGCAATAGGGTGGTTGTGATGGGAGATTTTAACTTCTCCAACAATGAATGGGACTCATGTAGTGTTGGAGGCGTAGATGGAGCAGAATTTGTAAGGAGCATCCAGGAGAGTTTTTTAGAGCAGTATGTAAATAGTCCAACTCGGGAAGGGGCCATACTGGACCTGGTATTGGGGAATGATCCCGGCCAGGTGGTTGAAGTTTCAGTCGGTGATTACTTTGGGAATAGCGATCACAATTCCGTAAATTTTAGAACACTCATGGACAAAGACGAGAGTGGTCCTAAAGGAAGAGTGCTAAATTGGGGAAAGGCCAAGTATAACAAAATTCGGCAGGAGCTAGGGAATGTGGATTGGGAGCAGCTGTTTAAGGGTAAATCCCCATTTGAAATGTGAGAGTCTTTTAAGGAAAGGTTGATTAGAGTGCAGGACAGACATGTTCCTGTGAAAATGAGGGATAGAAATGGCAAGATTAGGGAACCATGGATGACGGGTGGAATTGTGAGACTAGCTAAGATGAAAAAGGAAGCATACATAGGATCGAGGCGACTTAAAACTGTTGACGCTTTGGAGGAATATCGGGAAAGTAGGACAAATCTCAAACACGCAATAAAGAGGGCTAAAAGGGGTCATGAAATATCTTTGGCTAACAGGGTTAAGGAAAATCCCAAAGCCTTTTATTCGTATTTAAGGAACAAGAGGGTAACTAGAGAAAGGATTGGCCCACTCAAAGACAAAAGAGGGAATTTATGCGTGGAGTCAGAGGAAATGGGTGAGATTCTTAATGAGTACTTTGCATCGGTATTCACCAAGGAGAGGGACATGACGGATGTTGAGGCTAGGGATTGATGTTTAAATACTCCAGGTCAAGTCGGCATAAGGAAGCGGTATTCCTTCAAGGGTTTTGGGTATTCTAAAAGGCATTAAGGTGGGCAAGTCCCCAGGACCAGATGGGATCTATCCCAGGTTACTGAGGGAAGCGAGGGACAAAATAGCTGGGGCCTTAACAGATATCTTTGCAGCATCCTTGAGCACGGGTGAGGTCCCGGAGGACTGGAGAATTGCTAATGTTGTCCCTTTGTTTAAGAAGGGTAGCAGGGATAATCCAGGGAATTATAGACCTGTGAGCTTGACGTCAGTGGTAGGCAAACTGTTGGAGAAGATACTGAGGGATAGGATCTATTCACATTTGGAAGAAAATAGACTTATCAGTGATAGGCAGCATGGTTTTGTGCAGGGAAGGTCATGTCTTACAAACCTAATAGAATTCTTTGAGGAAGTGACAAAGTTAATTGATGAGGGAAGGGCTGTAGATGTCATATACATGGATTTCAGTAAGGCGTTTGATAAAGTTTCCCATGGCAGGTTGATGGAAAAAATGAAGTCATATGGGGTTCAGTGTGTACTAGCTAGATGGATAAAGAACTGGCTGGGCAACAGGAGACAGAGAGTAGTGGTGGAAGGGAGTGTCTCAAAATGGAGAAAGGTGACTAGTGGTGTTCCACAGAGATCCGTGCTCGGACCACTGTTGTTTGTGATATACATAAATGATCTGGATGAAGGTATAGGTGGTCTGATTAGCAAGTTTGCAGATGATACTAAGATTGGTGGAGTTGCAGATAGCGAGGAGGACTGTCAGAGAATACAGCAAAATATAGATAGATTGGAGAGTTGGGCAGAGAAATGGCAGATGGAGTTCAATCCAGGCAAATGCAAGGTGATGCATTTTGTAAGATCTAATTCAAGAGCAGACTATATGGTCAATGGAAGAGTCCTGGGGAAAATTAATGTACAGAGAAATCTGGGAGTTCAGGTCCATTGTACCCTGAAGGTGGCAACGCAGGTCGATAGAGTGGGCAAGAAGGCATACAGCATGTTTGCCTTCATCGGACGGGGTATTGAGTACAAGAGTCGGCAGGTCATGTTACAGTTGTATAGGACTTTGGTTAGGCCACATTTGGAATACTGTGTGCAGTTCTGGTCGCCACATTACCAGAAGAATGTGGATGCTTTAGAGAGGGTGCAGAGGAGGTTCACCAGGATGTTGCCTGGTATGGAGGGTGGTAGCTATGAAGAAAGGTTGAGTAGATTAGGATTGTTTTCATTGGAAAGACGGAGGTTGAGGGGGGACCTGATTGAGATCTACAAAATTATGAGAGGTATGGACAGGGTGGATAGCAACAAGCTTTTTCCAAGAGTGGGAGTGTCAATTACAAGGGGTCACGATTTCAAGGTGAGAGGGGGAAAGTTTAAGGGAGATGTGCGTGGAAAGTTTTTTACGCAGAGGCTGGTGGGTGCCTGGAACGCTTTGCCAGCGGAGGTGGTAGAGGCGGGTATGATAGCATCATTTAAGATGCATCTGGACAGATATATGAACGGACGGGGAACGGAGAAAATAGGTGCCAGGTTTAGATAAAGGATCTGGATCGGCGCAGGCTGGGAGGGCCGGAGGGCCTGTTCCTGTGCTGTAATTTTCTTTTTCTTTGCTGTTGTTCTCACCGGGGCCATATCTAGTCCGGCCACCTGTGGGTGGCACTCATTTGTACAGCCGTCTCTGGCAGGCGAGTTCATGGATATTAAAGCCTAATGTTCACTCGTTCTCACGGTCTCACAGTGAATTAACGGTATCACAATTTAATATCCATCGACAGCATCATGGAAGCCGCGCTAAAGCCAGATAAGCTCGAACCTGACGCACGCGCGTCAGAAGCCAAGGACATCTTTGAACATTGGCTTCGCTGCTTCAAGGCCTACCTCGACTCTTCACAACGCCTCCCACTGAAACCATCAAGCTACGACTCCTCCACGCTCGGGTGAGCCATCGAATATCTGTGATGATCGAGAAAGCGGCCACACACGAGGCGGTGGTCGCAACCCTCAAGGCGCATTTCGTAAAGCCTGTAAATGAGGTGTACGCACGACATCTCCTCACAACTCGCCGTCAACGCGCTGGGGAATCGCTAGATGAGTATCTGGAAAAACTGACCCTACTCACGAGGAACTGCAGCTACCGGGATGTGTCGGTGGAGGAACACATGAACCTACAGATCCGGGACACCTACGTGGCTGGGGTCCGATCGAACTACATCCGGCAGCGATTGCTGGAAAACGGGACCACTGACCTGCGGGACACGGTAAAGCTCGTTAGAGGTGGCCTACCAGAACCTCAGTGCGTTCCCCGCGATCCCCTCGTGGACGCCATCGTCGCGACCCCCGTCTGACCAACTACGTAGCGGGCCTGTGCCCCGCGTCTGCCAGCCCGGGGAACCGCAGTGCTACTTCTGCGGCCAGGTGTCAGTGTGTGCTTTTTCCCCCCATGACTGTGACAGTGTGTGATAACAGTTTGTGTGTGCTTCCCCCATCACTGTGACAGTATGCGATTAGGTTATTGTGCCTCCCCATCACTGTGACAGTCATTACTGTTACACAGTGTGTGCTTTCCCCCATCACTGTCAGAAGTCTTACAACACCAGGTTATAGTCCAACATGTTCGTTTCAAACACTAGCTTTCGGAGCACTGCTCCCTCCGGCGCGTCAGGCCACCCCAAATGTGCGGAGAAGGTGCTAAGCCCTCACATTGAGGGGCTAGGCCCGCGCCGGAGTGGTTCCCACTCCCCCAGCTGGTGTGAACGGCCTTTGGCGCCACACCAGCCAGGGCCGAAAGGACTTCGCCGGCCGGCGTAAGTCCGTGCATGAGCCGGAGCGTCAGCGGCTGCTGACGTCATACCGGCGCATGCGCAGGGGAGCAGGGTCTCTTCCACCTCCGCCATGGTGAAGAACATGGCGAAAGCGGAAGAAAAAGTGTCCCCGTGGCACAGGCCCGCCGGCCGATCGGTGGGCCCCGGTCGCGGGCCAGGCCACCGTGGGGGCACCCCCTGGGGTTAGATCGCCCCACACCCACCCCCCAGGACCCCAGTGCCTGCCCGCGCCGCCAATCCCGCCGGTAAGAGGTGGTTTAATCCACGCCGGCGGGAGAGGCCAGTCAGCGGCGGGACTTCGGCCCATCGCGGGCTGGAGAATCGGCGTGGGGGGCCCGCCGACCGGCGCGATTCCCGCCCCCGCTGAATCTTGGGGGGGGGGGGGGGGGGGGGGGGGGGATGGAGAATTCGGGACACGGCGGGGGTGGGATTGACGCCGGCCCCGGGCGATTCTCTGACCCGGCAGGGGGGGGTCGGAGAATCCCGTCCCAGTTGTTAACTAAAATTTCACTGATATTACAAAAAGCAGAACAAGATGACTTTCTGGAGTTTTACAATAATTTTATTAATTTGCTTTGTAGAAGATGTGGAGGGAGTTGACCCCCCCACCCCGGGGTTCACAGTTGCTGTTCCATGTCCATCTTTTCAGTCGAATCCCACCTGTCGGTCTCGTTTGATGGCCGATTGGATCCTCTTCTGCCGTAGTCGTTCCCGTTGCATTCCCTCCACCCTGGAATCATTACAACTCGTCAGTAAAAACTCAGTATTTTCCCTCCACCCCTCCCTCACTTTCTTGGTCCTGCACCCTTTACTCACTCAACCCTTGATGGGGATGGTTCCGCGGAACTAATATTCATGAGTTAAATTTGGACAGTGAGTGGCAGAAGACCACTCAGCCTTGTGTTTCTCCTGCCATTCCGACCAGGAATAGACAGTAGAAGCTGATCATCACTTTCCTCCACCCACCTCCATCAGCACCATGGCCAAAGTCCAACACAGCTCAAGGGTGCAGTGCCAATTGTGCCAAAGCACCTGGCACTCAGCTACCAATGGGGACAGGGTGGTGAGGGGCAAACCCCCAACAAAATAAGATCATCCTTTGAATTAGTGTCTTCAAAATGGCTTTGGGGGGGGGGGGGGGGGCACTTGCATTCATATAGCACCTTTCATAACCTCAAAGCGCTTTCCAACCAACATAATACTTAACATAATACTTATAAAATGTTTTTTGTAATGTAGAAAATGCAGCAACTAATTTACAGACACCAAAGCCCCACCCTCAGTAATATAATAATAATCAAAGACCCCTCCCACCCAGGTTATTCTCTCTTCCAACCTCTTCCATCGGGCAGAAGGTACAGAAGTCTGAGAACACTCAATAACAGATACAAAAACAGCTTCTTCCCCGCTTTTACCAGACACCTAAATAACCCTCTCATGGACTGAACTGATCTTCTCTACTCTGCAGCACTGCACTCTGCATGCTTCACTCACTGTCTATGTATTTACAATGTGTATTTATCGCAAGTCCTGAACTGTACACAGAACAATACTTTTTACTGTACTTAGGTACACCTGACAATAAATCTAAATCTAATCTAAATGGGTAGATAACCTGTCTAGTGATGTAGATTGAAGTCAGAACACTACGGAGAACTCTACTACCCTTCTTCAAAATAGAGCCATGGGATCTTTTACATTCACCTGAGAGGGCAAGTAAGACCTTATTTTAATGTCTCACCGACAGTGTGGCACTCCCTCAGTACTAAAATTCCAGCTTCGATTTTGTGCCCTAGTCCTAGGGGGGGCAACACAGTAGCACAGTGGTTGGCACAGTTGCTTCACGGTTCCAGGTTCGATTCCCAGCTTGGGTAACTGTCAGTGCAGAGTCTGTACGTTCTCCCCGTATTTGCGTGGGTTAACAGTTCTTGGCAATGTGGAGGAGCAGAGAGATCTTGGGGTCTATGTTCATTGATCTTTGAAAGTTGCCACTCAAGTGGATAGAGCTGTGAAGAAGGCCTATGGTGTGCTCGCGTTCACGAGCAGAGGGATTGAATTTAAGAGCCGTGAGGTGATGATGCAGCTGTACAAAACCTTGGTCAGGCCACATTTGGAGTACTGTGTGCAGTTCTGGTCGCCTAATTTTAGGAAGGATGTGGAAGCTTTGGAAAAGGTGCAAAGAAGATTTACCAGGATGTTGCCTGGAATGGAGAGTAGGTCTTACGAGGAAAGGTTGAGGGTGCTAGGCCTTTTCTCATTAGAACGGAGAAGGTTGAGGGGCGACTTGATAGAGGTTTATAAGATGATCAGGGGAATAGATAGAGTAGACAGTCAGAGACTTTTTCCGCGGATGGAACAAACCATTACAAGGGGACATAAATTTAAGATAAATGGTGGAAGATATAGAGGGGATGTCAGAGGTAGGTTCTTTACCCAGAGAGTAGTGGGGGCATGGAATGCACTACCTGTGGAAGTAGTTGAGTTGGAAACATTAGGGACCTTCAAGCGGCTATTGGATAGGTACATGGATTACGGTAGAATGATGGGGTATAATTTGTTCTTAATCTAGGACAAAAGTTCGGCACAACATCGTGGGCCGAAGGGCCTGTTCTGTGCTGTATTTTTCTATGTTCTATGTTCCTCCGAGTGCTCCGGTTTCCTCCCACAGTCCAAAGATGTGCTGGTTGTGTGTATTGGCCAAGCTGCGCTTAGTGTCCTAAAAGGCTAAATGGAGTTACGGGGATAGGGTGGCGGCGGGGGCTTGGGTAGGGTGCTCTTTTCAAGGGCTGGTGCAGACTCGATGGGCCGAATGGCCTCCTTCTGCACTGCAAATTCTATGAGGCCTAATGTGGGACTTGAACCCAGCTCTTCTGCCTCAAAAGTGAGAGTGATACCAACAGAGGTGACATTAGAATCATAGAATTTACAGTGCAGAAGGAAGCCATTTGGCCCATCGAGTCTGCACCGGCCCTTGGAAAGTGCACCCTACCTGAGCCCACTCCTCCACCCTATCTACCCTTTTTGGACACCAAGCGAAATTTATCATAGCCAATCCACCTAACCTGCACATCTTTGGACTGTGGGAGGAAACTGGAGTACCCGGAGGAAACCCACGCAGACACGGAGTGAACGTGCAGACTCCGCATAGACAGTGAACCAAGCCGAAATCAAACCTGGAACCCTGGAGCTGTGAAGCAATTGTGCTAACCACTATGCCACCGTGCCGCCACATTAGTGTGATGAACGTAGGAATTTTTAAAATGTAGATTGTATTAAATATATAAGTTGCAGTGTTATTAAAGAACCTAGGTTAAGGTATCCAGACTCTGTGCCTGTTAAGGCTGTAATTAAGAAGTCGTAAAAGGTGATGTCATTATTAATTTTAACCATTTACATGTTTACAGAGAGATACTGAACAGAACTTAGTTATGATTGCTGGAATCCCTGAAGACTAGATAATTTGAGACATTGGGCAGGATTCTCCGTTGGCTGACACTAAAATCGCTCAACGCAATTGGGTGAATAGGCTCCTTAGCAAAAATCACGACGGGCGCTGACTTGACGCCAAATCGCAATTTTCTGTCACCTCGATAGTGGCGTCAATGAGGTCCAGAACACACGTCCAGTAAACACCGTTTGCCTATCATTAGTGGAGTATTCTCCAGGGTCTCCGCGATGCTGCGCCTCCGATGGGCCGAGTTCCCAACGGCACGGTTCACTTGTACTTTTAAAAATCATGAAACTGGCGGTGTGGCTGCTGAGGGAAAGAGAGAGGGTACGGAAAGTGTCCAACGTCGCCATAGTTTGCTGACAGTTGTACCGCTGGCCGGGTGCTTCTGCCAGGGCCGGGGTGAGTAGTGGGGGGTGGCCAGATTGGGGGGGGTGTGGGGTCGGGGTGGACGGGCACGGAACACCATTGTTGCAGCCAGCAAGGCAGTCATGCAGCTGTACACGGCGCTAACAGCCTAATGTGAACTTAGGGCCACGGTCATACATGTGTTCTCCCGGGCCACTCCCACTAGGTGACCTCTGGCCCAAGCTCATCCATCAGCTGTATGGGCACACTCCAGCACAACCAGTGCCATCTTGATGGCTGGGATGAGTGTGTGTGGGGAGTAAAGTGTGTAAATGCAGCTGGGGCTCATCAGCCTCCTGAGTGTCAATCAAGGACCCAGCGAATCTCGCATCGGTTTTCATTGGAATCGATTGTGTTCAACGTGGCGCTGGTGCTAGCCCCTCCACAGTTGCGGAATCGATCCAGGTTGGGAGCCAGTTTTGTTGTCGTGAAAGTCCATAAATTCTGCGTCGCGGTCAACACAGTCTCAGTTTAGACTTATATAAGCTGATCTGAGTGGGATAAAGATGAGGTAATGAATGGGAGGAGCCAGGGCTGTTCGTAGTTTTGCAGTTTGATATAGGTTGGCAGTCTGTGGGGAGTTCCTGAGTTGAGCAGCAGTTTTGCCAAATGCTGTCAGGTTGATCAGGAGTCTGGCAAAGACAGAAGAGTCTGCAGGCTGTTCCTGCAAGAGTCTCTCTCTCCGAACAGTCTCTCTCTCCAAACAGTCTTTCCAAAAAAGCTCTACACAAAAGTACAGTAAGTATCCATGCGTTTGCTAACTTTATTTACAAGTATAAGTTGGTACTTAAAGTGTTTTCTTTTGTTTTAAGAATGTTTTAACTGTTAATTGAATAGCTATTTTCTGTGATATTAATGTGATTACTCCTGTGTTAATAATAAAGATTCTTTTTATCCATTTTCCCCAATTAAGGGGCAATTTAGCGTGGCCAATCCACCTACCCTGCACATCTTTGGGTTGTGGGGACACGGGAAGAGTGTGCAAACTCAACACAGACAGTGACCCGGGGCCGGGATTGAATCCGGGTCCTCGGTGCTGTGAGGCAGCAGCGTTGAAAAGTTTGTTTTAACATAAAAGATCCCGATTTGTCAGTCGAATCATTCCTGGGGCAAAATGTCCTTTCCTCACCGTTTTACAAATGGAAGAATTATTGGGGTCTCATCCGGTTTTCTAATGCAAACTGGGGTCTGGTCCGGTACCGTGTGCTATTAAACATCACCACCTCAAGAGAGCCCCAATCAAAGATTTGTTCCTCATTTAAAAAAAAAACATCACCTCATTCTCCGATTCTCAGCTTCCTCTTTGGATGGCTGCTTGGGTTTCTGACTCACTCCTGCAACAATGTCCCGAATCTTCTGCAGACAATTAGCGAGGTTTCTCATTTGGTACCTGCTGGCCTCCGAAGTGACGATCAGCTGCCCGACCCGATTGATTCTGTTCTGGTGCTGATGGAAGAGGGGGGAAAATAAATGGTGAGGTACTGAAAGCAAAGGCTCAGGGATACCACTTTAGGGAGCAGAGTTCTCCCCTAATGGTATTCAGTTTCAGTCATAGAATGAGGCCTATCATGCCTCTGTAAGAGCTATCCAATATATCTCACTCTTCCTCCATTGCCCTATATCTTTCTTCATTAAGTATTTATCCAATTTCCTATTGAAAGTTATTATAGAATCTTGGAATACCTACAGTGCAGAAGGAGGCCATTTGGCCCATCGAGGCAACACCTATCCTCTGAAAGAGCACCCATTCTGGCCCACTCCCCCACCTTATCCCCGGAACCCCATCTAACCGTTGGACACTATGGGACAATTTAGGATGGCCAAACCACCGAACTGAATCTTTGGACTGTGGGAGGTAACTGGACCACCCGGAGGAAACCCACACAAAGATACTTGAGCGGGAAATTAGGAGGCTAGGAGGAGTCTTTGAATTCCTGTGCTGTACTTTTCTTTGTTCTTTGAAAAGTCCTGGCAAGTAGGAATAAGGTGAATCCCAAATCTTTTTATTCATATGCAAAAAGCAAAAGGCTGGCCAGGGAAAGGATTGATCACTTAAGGACAGTGGGGGGAATCTATGTGTTGAGCCAGAAGAAATTGGTGAGGTACTAAATGAGTACTTTGCATCAGTGTTCACCAAAGAAAAGGACTTTGTGGAAGATGATTCTTGGGTAGAGTGTGTGGACAGTCTGGATCATGTTGACATTGAAAAGGAGGTGGTATTGGGTCTTTTAAAAGACATTAAGGTAGACAAGTCTCCTGGGCCGAATGGGATTTACCCCAGAATACTGAGGGAAGCAAGGGAAGAAATTGCTGGGGCTTTAATTGACATCTTTGTATCCTCATTGGCTACAGGTGATATCCCAGAGGACTGGAGAAAAGCCCTTGTTTAAGAAAGGTAGCAAACGGCAGCACGGTGGAGCAGTGGTTAGCACTGGGATTGCGGCACTGAGAACCTGGATTCGAATCCCGGCCCTGGATCACTGTTCGTGTGGAGTTTGCACATTCTTCCCGTGTTTGCATGGGTTTCACCCCCACAACCCAAAGATGTGCAGGATAAGTGGATTGGCCACACTAAATTGCCCCTTAATTGGGAAAAACAAATAAAATTGGGAACTCCAAATGTATTTTAAAAAAAAGAAAGGTAGCAGGGATAATCCAGGAAACTGTAGGCCGGTGAGCTTCGTGTCGGTAGTAGGTAAATTATTGAAGGGAATTCTCAGGGACAGAATTTATCCCCATTTGGAAAAAAAGGACTCATTTGTGATAGACAGCGTGGTTTTGTGAAGGGGAGATCGTGCCTCACTAACTTCATCGCTTTTTTGAGGAGGTGACAAAGATGATTGATGAGGGGAGTGCGGTGGATGTTGTTTACATGGACTTCAGTAAAGCCTTTAACAAAGTGCCTCATGGCAGACTGGTACAAAAGGTGAAGTCACATGGGATCAGAGGCGAGGTGGCAAGATGGATACAGAACTGGACATGGTTACGGAAGGCAAAGGGTAGCAGTACAAGAGTGTTTTTCTGAATGGAAGGTTGTGACTAGTGGTGTTCCACAGGGATCTGTGCTGGGGCCTCTGTTGTTTGTAGTATGCATAAATGATTTGGAGGAAAATGTCGCTGCTCTGATTAGTAAGTTCGCAGATGACACCAAGGTTGGTGGGGTGGCATGGTGTTGAGGATTGTCAGAGGATAGAGTACAACATAGATAGGTTGGAGACATAAGAACTAGGAGCAGGAGTAGGTCATCTGGCCCCTCGACCCTGTTCCTCCATTCAATGAGATCATGGCTAATCTTTTGTGGACTCAGCTCCACTTTCCGGCCCGAACGCCATAACCCTTAATCCCTTTATTCTTCAAAAAACTATCTTTATCTTAAAAACATTTAATGAAGGAGCCTCGACTGTTTCACTGGACAAGGAATTCCATAGATTCACAACCCTTTGGGTGAAGAAGTTCCTCCTAGGCTCTGTCCTAAAACTACTTCCCCTTGGGCAGAGAAATGGCAAATGGAGTTTAATCCAGACAAATGTGAGGTAATACGAGGTAATGCCTCGTATTAGGTCTAACATAGAGGGGAAATATACCGTAAATGGGAAAACTCTTAGGAATATAGAAAGTTAGAGAGATTTGGCGTGCAGGTCCACATATCTTTGGAAGTGGCAACACAACTGGACATGGTCACCAAGAAAGCATACAGAATGCTTGCCTTCATTGGACAGGGAATCGAGTATAAAAACTGGCAAAAGTCATGCTGCTACAGTTGTATAGAACCTTGGTACGGCCGCACTTGGAATATTGCACACAATTCTGGTTGCCACACTACCAGAAGGATGTGGTGGCTTTGGAGAGGGTGCAGAGAGGTTTACCAGGAAGTTGCCTGGTCTGGAGGGTGTAGCTATGCGGAAAGGCTGAATAGACTCGGACTGTTTTCATTAGAACAACGGATGTTGAGGTGTGACCTGATAGAGGTCTACACGATTATGAGGAGAATAGATAGAGTGGATGGGCAGGCACTCTTTCCCAGGATGGATGGGTCAGTCATCAGGGGGCATAGGTTTAAGGTCCGTGGGGCAACTTTTAGAGATGTGCGAGGCAGGTTTTCTTACACAGTGAGAGCTTGGAACACATTGCCAGGGAGGGGGGGGGGGTTGTTGGGTTAGGGGTATAGGGTGGATACGTGGGTTTGAGTAGGGTGATCATGGCTCGGCACAACATCGAGGGCTGAAGGGCCTGTTCTGTGCTGTACTGTTCTATGTTCTATGTTGTGGGAGCAGATACATTAACGGCGTTCAAAAGGCATCTCGACAAATTCATGGATAGGGTGGGTAGGGAAATGCTGAGGGTTTTGACCATGGGTGGTATCATGACAAGTACAGGCTTGGAGGTCAGAAGGGCCTGTTCCTGTGCTGTATTGCTTTTTGTTAAACACGGGGAGCGTGTGCAGACTCCACACAGTCACCCAAGATCAGAATCAAGCCATAGTCTGAATGTGGGACTTAAAGCCTCAGAAGTGAGAATGAGGTGAATCTGTTCCCACTGCTCTGAGACAGAGCATTTCAGATCATAACAAACTTTAAATATTCTCCCCCTCCCTGGGAGGCCTCCAAAGGTACAGATTCCTAGAGATTAAAAGGAAACAAAAAAAGCCTTAATGCAAATGTTCCATTTATAATGCATTAGAGACCAAGCTGATTAGAAAAACAAGGGGCAAAGAAAACAAGAGGGACAAGGGACAAAGTTACAAGGGAAAGCTGAAGCCGAAACTAAATTGTAAATAGATACCTGTAAGTACGTGCTCTGGCCATATTGGGATTGTAACAGATGTATGCCGACTAAAGGGGGTCCACAGCCACAGCGAGAGGGAAGACTATTGCCTGTAAATATGTGCTGATTTTGGTTTGTTTCTTTTACTTTCCTTTTTTGGGCACAGTGTTGGAATATCTAACTTATGAATTGTGAAATGTAAGAAAACATGTGAAAACCCAATAAAAACTCAAAAAGTGAGAAGTTTGCAGTCGCTTCACTGGAGCAGAGGCTGCTTGGAGGAAGAGGGAAATATTGGATCGAACTAAAATAGATAGAGGTACTTAAAAGTTTTGCGGTCCTCAAAAAATAAGTCCAGACGGGAAAATACAGTGGAAGTTGTGCAGGCCCTGACCACAATCTTCCAATTCTCAGATATGGAGGTGGTGACAAAGGACTGTAAATGTCACAGTTGTTCAAAAAAATTAGTGTGGAATAAATCTGCAAATCACAGCTCAGCCAGTTCAACACTGGTGGTCGGAAAGAGAGAGACAATAATCCAGGATAATACTAATTGGAAAATGATGGGCTGATAAATGAGAGCCAGCACAGATTTATTAGAGGCAAACCATGTTTGAATAACTTAATCTGTTTTTTTGATGAAGTAGTGGGTGAGGATTGATAAAAATAATGTAGTCGCTCTACTTGTGAAGCTTCAAAGGCATTGGATATGATCTGATGTGATAATCCTCAACTCCACTTTCCTGCCCCATAACCCTTGATTCCCGTCCTGATTAAAAGTCTGTCTATCTCAGCCTTGAACATACTTATCAACCAGCATCTACAGCCCTCTGTGGTAAGGAATTTCACAGATATTCTTCTTCTTCTCTGTCTTAAATGGGAAACCCCTTACTCTGAGATTATGCCCCCTGGTCCTGGACTCTCCCACACAGGGAAACAACCTCACAGCATCTACCCTCTCTAACCCACTGAGATTCCTATAAGTCTCAATAAGGTCACCTTTCATTCTAAACTCTAATTAACATATAGAAATCATAGAAAACCTACAGTGCAGAAGGAGGCCTTTCGGCCCATTGGGTCTGCACCTGCCCTCTAAAAGAGCACCCTTCCTCGACACAAATCCCACATTATCCCCATAATTGGCTCCTAGGGCGAATTTATCAGCCAATTCACCTAACCCGCACATCTTTGTACTGGGGGAAGAAACTAGAACACACGGAGGAAACCCACGTGGACCCGGGCGAAAGTGCAAACTCTGCAGTCACCCTCGTTCTGAATCGAACCGGGGTTCAAGGCACTATGAGGCTGCAGTGCTAACCACTGCCACCAATACAGGCCCATCTACTCAACCTTTCCCCATAAGAAAATCCCTCCAACCTGGGATCAACCTCGTGAATCTTCTCTGGACTGCCTTCAGTGCCAGGGCAGCATGGCAGCACAGTGGTTAGCACTGTCACTTCACAGTTTCAGGGTTCCAGGTTAGACTCCGGGCTTGGGTCACTGTCTGTGGAGTTTGCAAGTTCTCCTCGTGTCTGCGTGGGTTTCCTCCGGGTGCTCCAGTTTCCTCCCACACTCCAAACATGTGCAAGTTAGTGGATTGCGAATGCTAAATTGCCCTTAAGTGTCCAAAGATGGGATGCTCGGTTACGGGTATGGGGCGGAGGTGTGGGCTTAAGTGGTGTGCTCTTTCCAAGGGCTGGTGCAGACTCGATGGGCCGAATGGCCTCCGTCTGCAATGTAAATTCTATGTCTATGACACAGTGGCACAGCTGCCTCACAGCTCCAGGGTCCCGGTTCAATTCCGGCCTTGGGTGACTATGTGGAGTTTGTACTTTCACCCCATATTTGTGTGGGCTTCCTCCGGGTGCTCCGGTTTCCTCCCACAGTCCAAAGATGTGCAGGTTAGGTGGATTGGCCATACTAATTTGCCCTTTAGTATCCAAAAAATGTGCTAGTTGGGGTTACTGGGTTACAGGGATAGGGTGGAGGCGTGCGCTTAAGGTGCTCTTTCCAAGGGCCGGTGCACTCGATGGGCCAAATGGCCTCCTTCTGCACTGTAAACTCTACGATTCTACATATTTTCTTAAGGGGACCAAAACTGTTTGCAGCATTCCAGGTGTGGTCTAACTGGTGCCTTGTACAGTTTTAGCAGGACTTCCCAAAGGCCAACATTCCATTTGCCTTCCCAATTTTCTGCTGAACTTGGATTAAAGAGACAATGGCAGCATAAATACAACATTGGCCAAGGATAGAAAGTGGAGAGTGGTGTTTTTCAGACTGGAGTGGGTTGGGGTTTGCAGGGAGAAATGCACCCCCCAAGTCAATAACTTCAGGAGAGGAATGAGGGAAATGCTGGGTTGGAGAGTGGCGAATATGTAAGGAAGTTATTTTGTGACCACTCTAACCATCTTCCGATCCTCAGCAGAATAGCTTACCTTGGCAGTAATTGCACTCCGCACATCCTCAGGAAGCCAGTCTGCAGTCGCAACATGGAACCTGACCTCCGCTTTTGTGTTCACTGTAACAATAAAGCATAACCCAGGGGAGTATTAAACATTCACCTAGACACACCCCACACCAGACAACCCACCAATATGCCCATTAAACCCAGCAGCCCACTCAGGGATCAGCACCTCCCATGACCTTCCCAGAGGCTATTCAACAGGTGAGTGCTGGAAGGTTATGTGTGGGGTTATGTCTGCACAGCGAGTGCTACCTTGGCTGAGTGAGAGTACTCTTGGAGTTGGGTGAAAACTGGGAGTTAGGTGTAACTGGGAGAAGGAGAAACTGGCAGCTGAAACAACAAGGGAGATAAATGACTGGTAAGTCTCCAGGAGCAGAGCCAGAGACCTCATAGAGACTTATAAAATTCTAACAGGACTAGACAGGGTAGATGCAGAGAAGATGTTCCCAATGGTAGGTGTGTCCAGGACCAGGGGTCACAGCCTGAGGATTCAGGGTAAACCATTTTGGACAGAGATAAGGGGACATTTCTTCAGCGAAAGAGTGGTGAAGCCTGTGGAATTAATTTCCACAGGAAGTAGTTGATGCTAAAACATGAATATATTCAAGAGGTGGCTGTATGTAGCACTTGGGGCGATTGGGATCAAAGTTTATGGGGAGAAAGAAGAATTAGGCTATTGAGTTGGACGATCAGCCATGATTGTGATAAATGGTGGAGCAGGCTCGAAGGGCCAAAAGGCCTCCTCCTGCTCCTAACTTCTATGTATCTATGTATGGGTGGGAGAGGACACCTCACTGGTTCAGTCCCATTGCTGAAACAATGCAGAAAGTTTCATCTGCCATCTCTGGTCAACTGGGTCACAAAAAGAGGTGAAAATCACCCAAGGTTCCAGCTCCTGATCACAATCCAGTGAAACCCCCAACTCCCAGAGAGAAACCAGTCAGGTTGTCAAATCAGAACAGGGTAGGTCTCAACATGTTGCCACTTTGTTAAATAGGAGGTGGATCCCCTCGAAGGCCTTTGGAGTGAGGTAAATCCTACCTCATTGGGTTGTACCCAATGACAGAAGGAACATTTGAAAATATTCTGATAGTAGTTTCCTCACCCTTGTTAACATTCTGACCCCCGGGTCCACTGCTCCGACAGTATGTCACTGTGAGACGGTCTGAGAACAAAACAAAATACCAGCAGTGAGGGTCCATGCTGCAGAACAACATGCATGCTCATTGTAACATCCCCACTTAGCACCTTAAATATAAATTGGAGACTGACAGAGGGTAAAATCATCCGTGCCCATGTCTGCAGCTTCAAGCCAGCGTCAACGATCATCGTCAACAAGAGAGAATCCAAGCATCACCCCTTGAAATTCAATGGCATTACCATCGCTGAATCCCCCACTGTCAACATCCTGGTGGCCACCATTGATCAGAAACTGAACTGGACTAGCCATATAGATACTGTGGTTACAAGAGCAGGTCAGATACTGGGAATTCACCTGCTGACTCCCCAAAGCCTGTCTGCCACCTACAAGGCACAAGTCAGGAGTGTGATGGAATATTCTTCACTCAGCTCCAACAACACTCAATTAGTTCAACACCATCCAGGACAAAGCAGCCCACTTGACCAACACCACGTCCAAATTCACTCCTTCTACCACCAACACAATGGCAGTGACAGCACCTTCCTTCTGCATTGATCCAGGAAAGTGGAGAGTATTCCATTACACTCCTGACTTGTGCCTTGCAGATGAAGGCAGGCTTTGGTGGGGGGAGGGTCAGAAGGGGAGTTATTGGCCATACGATTCCTGGCCTTTGACCCACTCTGGTAGCCACAGTATTAATATGGCTAGTCCAGCTCAGTGTCTGATCAATGGTAACCCCCAGGGATTGGCAGATGCATAGCCTGAGTCTGGCTGCAGTCTCATCCACCCCCAAGCATGAACCCCCAACCAAACCTATAATACTGACTGCCAAGGCCTCACATGGGAAAAACAGCAATTTTTATGAAGCAAGAATAACAGACTTGCATTTAGATAGCTGCTTTCACAATCTCAGGACATCCCATTTCACAAAGTGTTGAAAAGCAGTAGTAACCAATTGCAGCACTGCAAAATCCAATGATGAGCAACATGAAATGGGCCAGATAATATATTTGATTAGTTTTGTTTGATAAACATTGGCCAGAATACCAAGGAGAATTACCCTGCTCTTTGTCAAATCGTGCCATGGAATCTTTTGTAGATTCGCCCAAGAGGCCAGGTGGGGCCTTGGCTAACATTTCATCTGAAGAGTAGCACTTCCAGCAATGCACCACACTCTCAGCGGCACTGGTGTATCAGCCTGACTGAGGCCTGAATCCACAACCTTCTGATTCAGAGGCAAGAGTTTCCCCCATTGAGCTAGATTGGTGAAGGGGTACCAGAGAGCAGAAAGTACCCATGGAACTCTCAGTGAATCCATAGAATTCCTAGTGCAGGAAGACGTTATTCAGCCCATTGAGTCTGCACCGACCCTCCAAATTAACACCCTACCTCTGCCCACTCCCCTGCCCTATCCTCGTAATCTCACCTAACCTGCACATCTTTGGACAGTTCAGGGCAATTTACCATGGCCAATCCATCTAGTTTACACATCTTTGGACTGTGAGAGGAAACCCACGCAGACACAGGGAGAACGTGCAACTTCCACAAAGACAGTCATCCAACGCCTGAATGAAATCTGGGTCCCTGGCACTGTGATGCAGCAGTTCATTGTGCCGTCACTGTTGGGGGAAGGGGAGAGGTTGAAAAAATTCACAGCAAGCTGAAGTTAAAATGAAACATTAGAGGTGTAGAAGGACTGTGTCGCTGGGTTGCAAGGCCCTGCTTGTGTGAGTCATCACAACAAGAGGCTAACTCTGAATGAAGTGGTCATTCAGTTCAGCTAGACAGACGCTCCGGGCTGTCCTCATTGCAACATCTAACTGATTCTGGGAGTGTCGCTTCCTCACTCCAGGAGTTGATCACTCTGCATTACAGCCCTGAATGCATCTTTTACTAGTTTTAACTGATGCTT
>NC_052163.1:67498548-67621282 GCF_902713615.1 Scyliorhinus canicula | reverse complement strand
GTCGGGTTTTCCTTGCCTCGTTGAAGGTCCTAACCAACAGGGGCCCCAACAAGTCTGCATACATCTTATAGAATTCGACCGGGAACCCATCCGGTCCCGGCACCTTCCCCGACTGCATGCTCCCTGTCCCTTTGACCAGCTCCTCCAGCTCAACCAGTCCCTCCAACTGTCTCTCCTCCACCCTCGGGAAACTCAGCCGGTCCAACAAGCGCCCCAACCCCCCCTCCGCTGGGGGTTCGGACCGATACAGTTCCTCATAGAAGTCCCTGAAGACCCTATTAATGTCTACCCCCCTTCACACCACATTCCCTCCCCTATCCTTAACTCCACCAATCTCCCTGGCCGCATCCCGCTTACGGAGCTGGTGCGCCAGCATCCTGCTCGCCTTCTCCCCATATTCATACACCGCTCCCTGTGCCTTCTTCCACTGAGCTTCCGCCTTTCTGGTGGTCAACTAGTCGAACTCAACCTGGAGACTACGCCGCTCCCTCAGCAATCCCTCCTCCGGAGCCTCCGCGTATCTCCTGTCCACCCTCACCATCTTCCCCACCAGTCTCTCCCGCTCTCTCTGCTCTCTCCTCTCCCTGTGGGCTCGAATGGAGATCAACTCCCCCCTGACCACCGCCTTCAGCGCCTCCCAGACCGTCCCCACTCGGACCTCCCCATTGTCATTGGCCTCCAGGTACCTCTCGATACAACCTCGAACCCGCCCGCCCACCTCCTCGTCCGCCAGCATCCCCCCCTCCAAGCGACAAAGCGGGCGCTGGTCTCTCTCCTCCCCCAGCTCGAGGTCCACCCAGTGTGGGGCATGGTCAGAAATGGCTATCGCCGAATACTCAGCATCCTCCACCCTCGCAATCAGTGCCCTACTCATAACGAAAAAAATCAATCCGGGAATAGGCCTTATGCACATGGGAGAAGTATGAAAATTCCCTGGCCCTCGGCCTCGCAAACCTCCATGGATCCACCCCTCCCATCTGGTCCATAAACCCCCTCAACACCTTAGCCGCCGCGGGCCTCCTACCCGTCCTGTATCTGGATCGATCCAGTGGCGGATCCAGCACCGCCCCCCCCCCCCCCCCCTCCCCATTATCAGGCCCCCCGCCTCCAAATCTGGAATCCGGCCCAACATGCGCCGCATGAAACCCACATCGTCCCAATTTGGGGCGTATACATTGACCAGCACCACCTGCTCCCCCTGCAGCTTGCCGCTTACCATCACATACCTCCTGCCGCTGTCTGCCACAACATTCAACGCCTCAAATGACACCCTCTTCCCCACCAGGATCGCCACCCCCCGACTTTTTGCATCCAGCCCCGAATGAAACACCTGGCCCACCCATCCCTTCCTCAATCTAACCTGATCCGCCACCTTCAGGTGCGTCTCCTGGAGCATGGCCACATCCGCCTTCATCCCTTCAGGTGCGCAAACACCCGGGCCCGTTTGACCGGCCCATTCAGTCCCCTCACATTCCAGGTCATCAGCCGGTTCAGGGGGCTACCTACCCCCCTCCCCCGCCGACTAGCCATTACCCTTCCTCAGCCCGCCACGTACCCGCGCCCCCCGCTCGGCCCGTTCCCCACGGCGGAAAACCCCCATCCCGACCCCCTCTACATACTCCAGCTCCTTCTTGGCCATTCCAGCGGCAACAGGAACTTCACTCCCTTCCTGTGCAGCACCGCCTTCGTCCGATTGTACCCGGCCCTCTTCTTTGCCACCTCCGCACCCCAGTCCTGGTAGATCCGTACCACCACGTTCTCCCACCTGCTGCTCCGCTCCTTCTTGGCCCACCTGAGCACACACTCCCGGTCAGCAAACCGGTGGAACCTCACCAATACCGCCCGTGGCAGCTCATTTGGCTTGGGTCTTCTTGCCAATATTCTGTGGGCCCCCTCCAGCTCCAGGGGCCCCTGAAAGGACCCAGCTCCCATCAGCGAATTTGGCATCATGACCACGTAGGCCCCCACATCTGACCCCTCCAGCCCTTCCGGAAGGCCCAGGATCCGCAGATTTTTCCGCCTCGACCGGTTCTCCATCTCCTCGAACCTCTCCTGCCATTTTTTATGGAGCGAGGCGCATCTGCACCTTCACCGCGAGGTCTAAGGTCTCGTCCTCTCTTTCGGAGGCCTTTTGTCGGATCTCTCGAATCGCCACCCCCTGGACCGTCTGGGTCTCCAGCAGCTTGTTAATTGAAGCCTTCAACGGCTCCAGCAGCTGGGAATGGCACTATTTGGCGCCACCCTTTTGGCGCCGACCTTTCGGCGCCGACCTTTCGGCACTCACCTGTTTTGGCGTTGGCCTTTTTTGGCGCTGGCCTTTTTGACGCCACCAACATTTCCGACCTACTTCATTATCTGTTTAAAGGGCTTTAAGTTGCCCCCGAGGCCCTGAAAGGCTACATAAATGCATATCTACCTTCCTGCTTTTTTCATCTTTTGAAACGTGAGCTAAAAGGTTGCCCCGCAATCCAAGTGTGGGCGTGGAGGTGAATGTGTGTCTATTTACTGACTCTCGCCATCGGCAGGAGGTTAGAAAGTCAATCGGCTTCCAGGAGCAGAGTTAAACATTGCATCGCACAGTGAAGAAATGATTTGCAGCAGCGCTATTATTTTTTTAAAGAAAGTTTTAATTAATGGAGGAATGGAGGATCCCCTTTGGGGTCAGAGTTGCGAACGTTTAATGCGAAGGTAGCTCATGAAACTTTCAAAATGGAAAGCGGAACCGTTTAACCCTTCAGGGGTCACCGTGCCCCGTGTAAAATCCCAGATGTCTCTGCAGATCTATTCCTGCTCTCTTCAGCATCCCGATATAAATTGATTCACCATCGCCCCCCCCCCCCCCCTCCGCCCCTGAATATAGACTATTCAGGCTTCTAAGGACTACGGAGGAGCCTGTGCGAGAGAGGGGGGGGGGCTGCCTCTTGTGGGACACATACATGGGCTTTCCGAGGTTACTAACGGAGGTTTATTACATGCTTTAATTTTGATTTTGGCGCCAAACCGTGGTGGGCCAAGAAAATGAGCGCCATAACTGGCACCAAAAAAACGGCGCCAAAAGGTCGGGGCCAAAAAGGCGGCGTCAAAAAGCACCCGACTCCCAGCAGCTCCGCTTTAAGCTCTCTGAAGCAGCGCTGGAGAGTCTCCTGCTGCTCCTGCGCCCACTGCCTCCTGGTCTCCGCCCGCCGCCATCTTGTGCTTCTTCCCTCGCTTCTGCTTTGGCGCTGCAACCACTTTCTTACTCGCCCCACTCCTGGTCCAGGCCATATACTGCTGGGGAAATGTTGCTGACTCCTTCCCAAGTCGGGAAACGTCGAAAAAGTACCGCTGGGGGCTCTAAAAAGAGCCCAAAAGTCCATTCCTCGCAGGAGCTGCCGAACGTGCAGCTTAGCTCCGCATAGCCGCACAACAGGACATTTGTGAGCAGACAAAGCAACAGCAAGGCTGCTCAACCAATTTGACTGAACAATCCTCACCGAGCCACGCAGTCTAAATGAGGAAGTATAAAGTGAGAATATAAATGTGATTTACATCATGTACAAGCAGCGGAATAAAGATCAGGATAGACAGATGTGAGACAAATTGAGAGATAGAAAAGATAAAAATAATTCAAAATCTTTTTAAAAATTCTTTAATACTTACCTGCTGAGGAAATGAAACGCCACACTAATAAAATTACATTTTGCAGAATAGAGTTATTTGATTCATCATTAAAAATTCACTCATTTTTACAAGCAAGTACCACAAGACCTTTACAAGCACCTGAGAGCAGATTTGGTTTAATATCTCACCCAAGAGACAGCACCTCCAACAGTGTAGCACTGGTGTGTTAGCCATGATTTTTGTGCTGAGGTCTCTCGAGTGGGACTAGAACACACTACATGCTAACTCAGAGGTGAAGGATTCGGGATCTAGGTTTTCTCCATTTTGGACTGGTCAGAACAGACTCCATTTTGGACACCACATCAAGACCAGACACAGCTGAGAGAGCTTTGCTGCTTATCTGCCCTGCACCTTCTGACATAGCTCAGAGCCATTTGACAATGCTTCTTCCTTTGTGAAAATGGTCCCATTTGCCTTCAGGACAGGTGCACCAGGTGTTTGGGGAGTCCAGTTCATTGAGGATGGGCGAATGTTTATGACTGTTATTGTTATTGTTGGTATTTTATTGCGGTTCGTTGTTATATAAATACAAAATTTTTCAATAAAAATTATTTTTAAAAAAAGAAATAACCCATAAATAATAGACTGCAATAGCAGGAGTCACTGTGCCTGAATGTGCCAGGGGAGTGGACCGAATCACAAATGCTCATTGTATGCTCGCCTGTCTTATAAGTGATACAAAGAAGCAATTACTTTAACCTTGTATTATCATAGACTTTGTAACAGTATGAGTAGATTGAAGTGGTACAATTATTTATGTTATTATCCAACACTATTTATTAACTAAAAGAATAAGGAGACTGGTGTAGAATGTCACATTATAAACTGTGACTATTGCCATACACTTATATTGTGTATTCACTGCATGACCTTTATAAAATGTGATTATGACTACACACTTATATTGAGAACTCACATTGTATAAACATAGAACATTACAGCGCAGTACAGGCCCTTCGGCCCACGATGTTGCGCTGCCGTGTGAAACCCCTCTAAAGTCCCTCTACATTATTCCCTTATCATCCATATGTCTATCCAATGACCATTTGAATGCCCTTAGTGTTGGCGAGTCCACTACTGTTGCAGGCAGGGCATTCCACGCCCTTACTACTCTCTGAGTAAAGAACCTACCTCTGACATCTGTCCTGTATCTATCTCCCCTCAATTTAAAGCTATGTTCCCTCGTGCTAGATGTTGCAGCTTTACAGAGCCTTAGTTGGGCCACACTTGAAATGTGTTCAATTCTGGTTGCCACACTACCAGGAGGATGTGGAAGTGTTTTACACAAAGGATGGTGGGAGCTTGGAGTTCGCTGCTGGGGGAGGTAGTGGATGCGATAGTGATATTTAAGGGGCATCTTGACAAATACATGAATAGGATGGTAATAGAGGGATATAGCCTCGGTAGGGTTGGGGATTTTAGTTCAAACAGGCAGCATGGTCGGTGCAGGCTTGGAGGGCCGAAGGGCTTGGTCCTGTGCTGAATTTTGCATTGTTCTACGCTTGTATCTTGTCTATTTTTTCAAATCTAACAGGAGGTTGTCACAATATACACACACAAGTATATGATGGTGCATAGACACACACTGACTGACACACTGAAAGACCAATCAACACACAGAACACAGCAGCCAATCACCAGACAGGGCACAGTCACGATAAAGCCAGAGGGCACTAGTTTTCCCGCTCATTCGGGATGCAGCCTCTGAGACAGACAGAGCCCACAGTCAGTAGCACAAACATCCACTATATGCTGCAGTATAGGCTGGTCAGGTTAGCCATTGGTCTTCAGTCAACCTAACATAGTGTCGACCCACAGTGCAAGTATGTTTAACAGCTCATAGTTAAATAAAATAGAGTTGTACTTCTACAAGTGTTGGTAACCTGTCTCTTCTACTGCTCTGGTAAACGCAGTCATCACAGACCCAGCATACCCAACAGATCAGAGGTGACAGTGATATAAACTGAGCCAAAGCTGACAGTCAGTAATTACAGGTTTTGATAAAGTAAAGCCACCATACTGCCAGATGACCATAAGCTTGTGGTGATTTAACCTGAGGATCACCACACCTCAGGTGAGGGGCAAGGTTGAGAGCGCGGATGCCTTCATGAATAACCTCAAAAGATATAGGAATTGTAACCTCACTGTTAGCCTCGTTTTTCATCACAAACCAGCTGTCGAGCTGACTTTGCATATCTTGATAGTGTAAGTGTAAGGAGAAACTGTTGCCATTGGCAGGCAGGTCAGTAAGCAGAGGACACAGATTTAAGATACAAAAAAAGTGTCACAGTTGATATGTGATGGAATATTTTATCATTTTTTTTCATGTGCTGTTAAAAATTGCAAATTGCTGAGCTAACGAATAGTTCAGCCAGTCATCTGATGCCTTGCAGCAGTTTCAAGGTAATAATGGCCACAGGGATGAGGAACCTGGTCCAGTTAACGCTGCACAAAGGAAAAACCTTTGCATGTCATAATCTCCCAGAACGGTGCGAATGCAAAGGTGTGTTCAAACTTGGCACCATAGGTTCAAGAAAGGGAGCAGCAGTCAGCTAACCTGACACCAGTGACTCCAAGAGCAAAAGGATTCCCGTCTCCAAATAACATTCAAAATCCAGCCGTGGGATCACAACCCTTGGTTTAGGTACTTGCAACTGTACAAAGAGGAGCCATATTAAAACACACATTGTACAACCACACCCACATGTTCTGGGCCGGCCCCATACTAGTCGGGTTCTGGACCTTTTGAGGCAATGTCCAAGGTTGTGAGGGTGGAGCCATGTCCAAAAGTGGTGGTCTTCGGGGTTTCATTTTAGCCAGAACTCTTTATGGGGAGGGGGCCAATAGCCTTTGCCTCCCTAATTGCCCACCGAAGAATCCTGCTCAGCTTGTGATCAGCAGCACCACCCAAAGCTGCAGACTGGCTGTCCGACCTGTCAGAATTCCTCCAATTGGAGAAGATAAAATTCGCCATCTGTGGGTTGGAAGAGGGCTTCCACATCATTCACCAACTTGTTCCAAGACCTGTTCATAGCCAGCAACCAGCAGAGCGGAGAGGGTGGGGTGCACAGACGAGTCACAAATCATAAAGGGGGGAAAAGCTTATACAAAAGACCACAGGGGCATAGCCGGAGGGGACAGGCCCAAGGACAAGTGGAAAGTCAGAGGGAGCAGCAACGCGCTGGGTAATGCACACTTGGGCCATCACTGAGCAATGCAATGGAGGAGATCAGCCAAATGGGGCTCGCAGCCACAGAGTGGGGAGAAAACATGTCGATGTAAATATTTATAATGATCCTCATTTGTTTTTCTTGTTCTTTGGTCTATCGCTCTTTTGTCACTTTAACTTCTCCTTGGTTGCTTTTGTTTGATATTGATATTATGCACGGTTATGACACTTGTAATTTAACATACAAACTGAAAAGTGTAACATAAAAATGTGAAAATCAACAAAAAAATTTGGAAAAAAAAAGAAAATGTAGCAGTCCCTGCTGGGGTGCACACTTACAATTCACAGCCACATTAACATTGGTGTTATTGCGATCTCAGACCAAACCTCAACAGTGGCAAGGATACAGGACAGAAATCCCAATTTTATATTTTAATTTTGTAAGACCAAGGAAAGAATACCTCACTTCAGGGGTGAATTCACTCAAAATAAGGCTATGGTACATTAAAACAAACTTTATTACTAACAATATTAAAATATATTCAGCATCACACAAGAAAATAGCTATTACCCCTTAAACAATGCAAATCAATAATGGCACAATAACCCTTAACTTCTATCTTTATTCCCACTCAAACAACAAAACCATCTCAGCTCTCAATCCACTTCAAATACAATTAGCAGACCCAGGCCTTCTTGATTTCAGACCCAGGCATACTTGATTTAGAGATAGTCTTTGAGGCTGCTTTAAAGAAAATACCTCAATCCTGTCAAAACCATGCAGAGTTTGGCTGTATTTTTTCAGAAGCTGCTTTGCAGCTTGTTTCAGCTCACCTTCCAGCCACACAGTTAATCTGTCTGCAGACATATACTTTAACTGAACTGCAGTAAGAACAGATGCTCGTCTTCTGCTCACGCCTTAATCTAAAACTGAACTAACTGCTTTTCTGCAACTTCCTGATACTTTAGCTCCTCTCACTAATACATCATCTTATCAAGCTGAAACACAATGTATTCAATTAACACCACAGGGAACCCCCTTAAAACAAAACTCCCATTAGCCAAGTTTTTTATGATGCCTTGTGCACCCCTGGCTCCCCAAACCTTTCAAACCAGGATTCTTTCAAACCAGCAGTCGTACTGCATCAAATACATATAGAATATATCCAAAATTCTCAAGGTGGTTCATAGGGTTCATATGACCATGGCCAGGAAAGCCTGGCAAATCATGTACATATGTTCTGGGCGTGTCCAAAGTGGAGGGGATTCTGGCAGGGATTTGCAGACGTCATGCCAGAGGTCCTGAAGGGTGGGTCACTCTTACTCCGGAAACATTTGGGGTATCAGAATATGTGGGGGCCCAGGAGGCCTATGTCCTGGCCTTCTCCTCCCTGGTGGCCCGGAGACGGATTTGGCTGGGATGTTGGGACTCAGAGCCTCCAAAGTCAGGCATATGGGTTAGGGACATGGCAGGGTTTCTCAGTCTGGAAACAATTAAGTTCACCTTGAGAGGTTCAACCCAGGAGTTCACCCGGTGGTGGCAGCCGTTCATCGACTTCTTTAAGTCAGCAGTAAAGGGGGGCGGGGGGGGGGGGGGCGAGGAAAATGGGAGACATGGTGGTGTAAGACAAGGACAGGAAACTTAATATATGGATAATCAGGAGATAGGGTGGGGGAGTAGTAGGATATGTTATTTTGATGTTGTTGCGTGTGTCGGCCCGCTCGGTTGTTAAGAAATGTTAAGTTGTTAAAACTGTGAAAATTACAAATGCTTCAATGAAATATTTTCTAAAATCCAAAATTCCTACATTCATCACAGTATGTAGTCACGAGTAATACGCTGCCTTTATCCCTTTCCAGTAATTGAGCTTTTTAGCCAAAGCAGAGGTGAAAAATTCTATTTATATAATGCCTTTCACAACTCTAGGATGTCTGTCATGTGAGAGTACCATTAAGAAATTGGTGTTTAAGAAATGTACCTTTAAGAAATGGGTGTTTATCAGTGATGTCAGAGAGTGGGTGGAGCTGGGCTGTCTGTCAGCTTTTTACTTTTGTTTTAGGCTGTTTGCTGCAGGGTGTGTTTTAGTTTTGTTATCAGTGTTGGAGCTGAAGCCAGACCAAGCAGGTGTACTGCTGTTCTCTCTGCCATCAAAAGACTACCTCTTGATCATTTGGTGAATTCAGAATTATAAATATTTTCAGTAGTGACTTTAACCTGACGTGCTTCTGTTAAAGGTTTTGTTTTTAAGTTGTATGGATGTTAAAAGGAAAGCTTAAGGATTACTTAGTGTTGTATTCTTTGGGGGTTGTATTTGAATTAATGGTTGCTAAGATGTTCACTGTATGTTTTAAAACGGTTAACTTGAGTTCATAGAAAAACATTGTTTTGCTTTAAAAAATACTTTTCCATATCTGCTGTACCACACCTGTAGAGTGGGCCGTGTGCTCCCCATACCACAATCTATTAAAAGTTGTGGGTCAGGTGAACTCCATGATACACTTTGGGGTTCTTTAAACCCTGGCCCATAACATGTCCGAAAGCAGTTTAGTCAATTTTTGAAATGTCAACACTGCTGCAATGTCAAAAATGCGGCTGTCAATTTGCACATGGCCTGGGAATCTCATTCTGTAGAATAAAATGCCAGAACATTGTTTTAATTGAAATTGGATGAGGAAACAAAGGTCAATTGGTAACAGGCAGAAGGGGAGTAAGACAAACAGGAATTCCTGCTTTTATTGAGAGCTCAAGAGTATCAGGTAATCAAAATCACCAAATAGCTTGCTAGCACCCTCAAGACTCACATAGAATAACCACCTGGATGAGATACTGGGGAATATACCACCTCATGGATCTGTACTCTAGCGTGGATCAATACCATCAAGAGAGGATGAGAAGATAACGGTGAAGGGGAGACGCACCTTCCCAGTATAGAATATTTTGCTTCATTTGGGTTGAGTGAAGTTGTTGGTTGCACAGCTCCTGGTAACACACCATGAGAGGGAGATCACAGACTCATTCAACACTGATCTTAGTTTTATTTTACAAGAGAGTTACATTTGTAGAGGGCACAGGTTGGAGCGGGAGACAGTTACAGCTCACTGATGGGCTTGTGCGGCCAGAAGGGATATTTCTCCTTGTCCAGTTTGGTTTCAGGGAAAACATCGTTCAGGTCCTCAATGGTCATCTGGTCAAATGGAACCATGCTTTTGAATTTGGCCAGCTGGAAAACAGTAATTGAACAGAATAAATGAGTATGTACATTTACAGCACACTGATAACCAGGTGAAATAGATCTGCCCTCCAGAAATTCACACCCATTATCCCCACTCATCTCTTATAAAACCTCCTTATGAACCCCATGAAATACATAGCCTCCTCCTTAGTACTGGGCTCTGAGCAGTTTATACATGCTACTCTTATACATTGGGTGGGGAATGGACTGATTGGAGGCATTGGGCTTCGTTGGGATGGTTGCACACAAGTCCAATCAAATTTAGCTAAGCTCTCAGGGGACAGAGCCAATATTTACTGATTCAGACCAGAAGGGACCACGTTTTTTTTATTTTGTACTGCAGGCAGTGCTGAGTTTGGCAGGTAGAAATTGGTTTTCACTTTTTAAAATTATACTTTTATTGACATTTGTATTTAAAAACATCTTCGCGGACAAAGAACAAGAGAAGAACGGTAATAGAAGTTAACACAATAAAACCGACAAAACATGATACCCACATTGTCATCACTGAGGTCCCAGTACTATTTTACATTATTCGTTTATACAGTATTTTGAAGGATTCTTCCTGGGTTTCCTACCACTTAGCGGTATGAGTTGCACCCAGCTTTGCCCAGTTACAAATGTTGCTGGGACCCTTCCCCTTGCTTGCCGATTGTTGTTTCGCTGGTGGGTGTGGGGCTGTCCCGTTCCCTCCCAAATGTTTTCGAGGGAGTGTTGCTTGGTCCATTTTCCTGGTTTAGCCCGTATGGGAGGGGTTTATGTTCCCTCCCAGGCATGGTCCTTCTCCCCGTTCCTTCTTCACTATCTGCGAGTTGCCTTCCATTCCCACGTCTTTACCTGCCCTCCCCCTTTCTACCCACCCATCCCACTCTTTTCCCGAACTGTTTCCCCTTTCTCTCCCCCCCTCCCATTAGTTGCTGGTTGTAAACAGATCTGTGAAGAGGATTGTGAACTTTTTCTACGTTTCATGGAATCTCTCCGGATCCTCATTGTAAATTTTTTTTTCTAGCCTCAGGAACTCGGCCAGATCAGAGAGCCATTCTGAAGCACCGGGTGGCGCTGCCGACTTCCAACCTAGCAGAAGTCTCTGCCTGGCGATCGTTGTGGCGAAGGCCAGGGTTTTCACCCCCTTCCAGAGCTCAGACATCCCAAAGACCACCACAGATGGGCACGGCTCCATCTCGACCCCCACCACCCTGGACATAGCCTCGAAGTCCGCCCAGAACTGAGTCCGCGGCAGGACCAGAACATGTGGGCGTGATTGGCCGGGCCCCCCAACACTGCTCACACTTACCCTCCGTCTCCGGGAAGAACCGTTCGCGTGTCTTTGTGAGATGCACTCCGTGCACCACCTTGAGCTGCACCAGGCTTAGCCCGGAACAGGAAGTTGATCCTGTGCAGCGCCTCAATCCAGAGTCCTCCCCCATTTCAGTCTGGTCTCATCCGGTGCGGACCTCACCTTTTCTATGAATTGCCTGTAGATGTCGCCACACTTGTCGTCTCCTAACCAGTCCAACCCTACCATTGTGTCCATAAACGTGTCTCCCTACGGAAAAAGTCGGGCAGCTTCAGGTACCTAAGCCTTTCCCTAACCCCTTTCAGGAGTTGGAGCCTCTCGGAATTCCTCCAGGATCGCCAGTCTGTCGTCCACGCACGTCCTCTACTGTTCGTGTCCTTCTGTCCTGTCTCCACTTCCCAAATCCTCGTCGGTATGAACCTGTGGTTGTTGCAGATGGGGGCCTCTGTTGACATCTCGCCAAATTCAAAGTGGCACCTGAACTGGTTCCATGGCCTTGGGGCAGGGTTTTTCAAATTCAAGAGGTCACGTGCCTCACGGTAGCATGGTGGTTAGCATCAATGCTTCACAGCTCCAGGGTCCCAGGTTCGATTCCCGGCTGGGTCACTGTCTGTGTGGAGTCTGCACGTCCTCCCCGTGTGTGCGTGGGTTTCCTCCGGGTGCTCCGGTTTCCTCCCACAGTCCAAAGATGTGCGGGTTAGGTGGATTGGCCATGCTAAATTGCCCGTAGTGTAAGGTTAATAGGGGGGTTGTTGGGTTACGGGTATACGGGTTACGTGGGTTTAAGTAGGGTGATCATTGCTCGGCACAACATCGAGGGCCGAAGGGCCTGTTCTGTGCTGTACTGTTCTATGTTCTATGTTCTATGTGCCCGGCACGTACGCTGACTTGTATGTTTGTGTTTTGGGCGGGAAATCATGAAGGAGACTAGAACAGTTGACAAGGAGAAGCAGAAAGTCTCCTCCGTTCGGAACCATTCCGCCTCCAGTTCTATTGGCCACCCCCTCACCGTCGCGAGATTTGCCGTCCGGTGGTAGAACAGGAGGTTCGGTAGGGCTAGGCCTCCCATGTGCTCTTCCCAACCAGACGAAGGCCATGATTAACTTGTCGACCCTGGCAAAGAAGGAATTGAGGATGAAGATTAGGAGTGATCTGAATATGAAGAGGAACCTCTTCAAGGGCAGCACAGTAGCATTGTGGTAGCATAATTGCTTCACAGTTCCAGGGTCCCAGGTTCGATTCCAGCTTGGGTCACTGTCTGTGTGGAGTCTGCACATCCTCCCCGTGTGTGCGTGGGTTTCCTCCGGGTGCTCCGGTTTCCTCCCACAGTCCAAAGATGTGCAGGTTGGGTGGATTGGCCATGAAAAATTTCCCTTAGTGTCCAAAATTGCCCTTAGTGTTAGGTGGGGTTACTGGGTTATGGGGATAGGGTGTTGACCTTGGGTAGGGTGCTCTTTCCAAGAGCCAGTGCAGACTCGATGGGCCGAATAGCCTCCTTCTGCACTGTAAATTCTATCTATGTAACCTCGGCAGCAGGTTCATTTTGACCGTCTGCACCCTTCCAGCCAGTAAAACAGTGAGCCAGACCCATCTTTGCAGGTTCCTCGTCACCTTCTCCACCAGACTGGAAAGGTTCCATTTGTGGAGCCTATTCCAGGTATGGGCCACTTGGAATCCCCGGGAACCTGAACTTGGTTTGGGTTACTTTAAAAGGCGGGGTTTACCGGAAAGACTTTGCTCTTTCCCACGCTGTGTGTACAAAGAACAAGAACAAAGAAAATTACAGCACAGGAACAGGCCCTTCGGCCCTCCCAGCCTGCACCGATCCAGATCCTTTATCTAAACCTGTTGTCTATTTTCCAAGGATATACTTCCCTCTGTTCCCCGCCCGTTCATATATTTCTAACCTGAGGAGCCGAACTCCCCAAGGAGACCGGTTATCTTTCCCATGCTGGCTGAGGGGTTTGACACATTGAGGGGCAGGTCACCCACATAGAGCGAAACTCTGTGCTCCCTGCCTTATCCGAATGCCCGTCCACCCATCCGCCAATCTAAGAGCAATAGCCAGCGGTTCGATTGCCAGTGCGAACAGGAGAGGGGATAGAGGACACCTCTGCCTTGCTGCCCTGTGCAGCTGGAAGTATTTGGAACTGATGACGTTCGTCCGTACGCTCGCCGGAGGAGAGCTGAACGCAAGCTTCACCCTGCTCTGAACCCAAATTCTGCTGTCCTCTCCCCAGATGGGGTCATTATTACATTCAGCAGGTGCCTGATGTTTGCTGTTAATTGTCTGCCCTTAAAACCTATTTGATCTTCCGCAATCACTTCTGGCAAACTCTCCAGGTGAGGCAGCACGGTGGCACAGTGGGTTAGCCCTGCTGCCTCACGGCGCCGAGATCCCAGGTTCGATCCCGGCTCTGGGTCACTGTCCGTGTGGAGTTTGCACATTCTCCCTGTGTTTGCGTGGGTTTCGCCCCCACAACCCAAAGATTTGCAGGATAGGTGAATTGGCCATGCTAAATTGCCCCTTAATTGGAAAAAATGAATTGGGCGCTCTAAATGTATTTTTAGGGGCAGCACGGTGGCCTAGTGGTTAGCACAACCACCTCACGGCGCTGAGGTCCCAGGTTCGATCCCGGCTCTGGGTCACTGTCCGTGTGGAGTTTGCACATTCTCCCCGTGTCTGCGTGGGTTTCGCCCCCACAACCCAAAAATGTGCAGAGTAGGTGGATTGGCCACGCTAAATTGCCCCTTAATTGGAAAAAATAATTGGGTAATCTAAATTTATTTAAAAAAAACTCTCCATCGGCTCCCAGAGCTTTCCCTGACTGTGTGGAATTGATACATCTACAATTTCTCCCAGCTCCAACAAGTGCTTCCAACCCTAGTTTCCTGCCCTCACCATTATATCCAGTCTGTTGCGGGACTGTGCCACCCCCGAGTCCCCCGGCTTGGAAGTGTATAGCCCTCGTAAGAAGTTTGTACAGGCCTCATTGACCTTGTTTGATTCCACGACCATCTTACCGTTTCCTTCTCTAACTTAAGTGCTCTTTTGTGGCTGCCAGCTTTCTCAACTGGTGTGGCAGCATGTGGCTGGCCTTGTCTCCATGTTCTTACAAGCACCCCCCCCCCCCCCCCCCCCCCACCGGACAGGTACAAACTGCCTTCTGTGTGGAGAGCAGGTCAAATTCTATCTGCAGCTTTTTCCTTTCCAGCAGCAGCTCCATGGTTGGGGCTGTGGAGTACCGCTGATCCACCTCCAGTATGGAATTGATCTGGCTGCTCTCTCTTTCCTGTCCCCAAGAGCCCTATTGGCTATGACTTTACCCTTGATCAACCGCTTTCAATGCCCGAGTCCACAAATGATGAGCCATGATCTCATTGAGTGGCGGACCAGGCTCGAAGGGCCAGATGGCCTACTCCTGCTCCTTATGTTCTTCCAAAACATAGAGGGTGAGACCTCCTGTTCTGGTTGCAGGATACATAATCGTCAATGGCTTGGGATATTTTAGTACAGAATTCCTTATCAGTGAGGAGCGCTGTAACCAGCCTCCATGGCGGGCATCGGACCCGCCCTTTCTCTAACCACACGTCCACTGCATGCGGTCGGAGATTACAATCTCAATCTCAGATTACAAACAAATAGGTTTTAAGGGCAGACAATTAACAGCAAACATCAGGCACCTGCTGAATGTAATAAAGGTATTCCACCTTTATTGCCCATGGAAGCACCCCTTTCCCTACAACAAAAAAAACCTATGCTGGAGTAGGCTGTACGCATGTGGGAGAAGGAGAATTCTTTTTCACTTGGGTGGTGAAACGTCCTGGGGTTGGGTCTGTCCAATGTCGGGATTTGTACAAAGTTAAAGCACCTCCCCTACGGTAAGTCGGCAGGTATGCAGGTCCGGGATTTCAGCCATTGATTTTTTGACGAATTCTGTGGTGTCCCAGTTTAGGGCGTATATATTTACCAAGACTACTGGGGCCCCTTCCAGGGTCCCACTGACCATCATGTATTAACCCCCACCCCATGTCAGTCACTGTGCTCGTGGCCGTGAATGAAACTGTCCTGTTGATTAGTACGGCCACCCCCTCACCCTGGTGTCGAAACACGAATGGAACGCTTGTCCCACCCTGCCCTTCCTTACCCCTGTCGGTCCCTCTCTCTTTGGTGTGTTTCCTGTAGAGAGGCCACGTCCACCCTCAGACTCCTTCTCAGCACCTTTGCCTGTGTTGGCCTCTGCCCCTAGTCTTTTTGCAATCCATGTTCTAGCCATTGCGCTCTGTAGCTATTTTCCCAGTCCATTCTTCTGGACAAACATGTTGGCTTCCTCTGGAGCATCAAAATAATGGTCCTTCCTACCCACAGATCGGCAGGGTAGAGCATGTCAAACCACACCCACTTTTGTACAGGGCGGATTTGGCACTGTTGAATTCAGCCCGGCGCTTGGGCAGGTCTGCACCAATCTCTTGGTATAAGTGGATGGAAAGTCCTTCCCACTTGCACCCTCTCGCACCTTTCACCGCTTTTTGTGCTGGTATTTGTGGAGCCTCACAATAATGGCCCATGGTGGCTCACTGCTTTGGGCCGCAGGGAGACACCACAAGGACTTGGTGAAGCTCGACTCGCCGACCAGCTTCCCAAGCATCGCCGCTACATACTCTGTTGGGTTCCTCCCCTCCGTTCCTTCCAGCAGCCCCACGATTCTCAAGTTCTGTTCTCCTGGTCGTCGACTTTTTCTTTTAGCTTCTTCTGGGCTCTGATCAGGTTCGCCTCCTATATCTCGAGCACCGTGATCCAGACCCCTTGGTCCGTGGCGGCCTTCTCGAGGTCTCTTGCCATTGGTTCCTGGACCTCTAGCCTCAGCTCCACCTTGGCAATTGCTACCCTCATGGCAGCCGTTGCAATTTCCACTGCTGTTTTGACGGCTGCCAGGAGGTCTCTTCTCAACTCCTCCTTGTGTCTCTGGAACTTGGAGGTGATGAAGCCCGTAAGCTTGTCCATCAGCGCATGGGTCAGCGCTGGGAGATCTGTGGGGTCGACCCCCCCTGGTTCCGTGCCAACAGCTGAGGATTCCCTCCCCTAGTCTTTGCTGGCTTTTCGGCTGGGTAGCTGACTTTTTCCCCATTCTTCTTGTCAGTGCAAATAAAAGCAGCCAGGGGTTCATGTCATTCAGAGACCCCTGCTGGGAAAAAATCATGTCTAACTGTCAAGTGAGGACATGGCTAAATGCTGCAGCTTCCCTTCCCCACACCTCAGTACAGACCAGCACTTACTCAACCATGGTCACACCAATAATGTAACAGAGAACAATATATGCCCGAGGGACCCACACCCTAACTAGGTTTAGCATCCATGGGACCTGCAGGTACATATGCAGTTGCATTACCTCCTTCTCATATTTGGAAATCCTTTCCTTAGAAGCCAGGATGTAGGATTGAGCACTCTTGTCCTGTTGAATAAGAAGGAACCATTAATTGAACGTAGATCCTTTGTATTACAATAATTGATTTGACTGTACAATATCATCATCCCGTGTAAAATACAAGAAAAAGGACTTGCTACTCACAGTTTCTTGTTCCTGGGCATTGATCTTCTCCTTCTGTGTGTCAACAGGTTCTGGAATCTTCAAAGCTTCATACTATATGTGTTAGGGAAAGAGAAGGATGCAAGAGAGAGAAATTATAAAATTAAAATATTAGTCACAACTCCTCCTGCAAACCACTCACAACCCTATTAGAGATTACAACTACTCCTTGCTGCACCTAAAATCTGATACTGGTCTATGTTTACTGACTTAGTCATCCAGAAGTGTTGGGGGGTGGGATTTGCCTTGTGCCACCTCCGAACTGCACTGAAATTCACAATCCAGTGAAAGTCAGAGGACATGTATTTAAACCACACAAGTAGGAATAAACACTCAGACCACTTAATCCAACGGGTCCACATTGGCTGTTTATATCCATCTAAACCTATCAATATGGCCCTCTTTTATTTTCTCCCTCATGTTTATTTAGCCCTTCTCCATAAATCCTTCTGGATAGAGCAGTGGAACATTGACTGCATTGCTGGATGCTATAGTGGTTACTGATACTCTCCAAGCCTTCAAGGAGGATCTGAGTGAGCTCCTGACTGGGCAGAGATCTGAACATGGAGGATGTGAGTGGATTAACATATGCAGTCAGTCTGATCTGTTTGGGTTTGAAAGCCTGAGGAATTTAGGGAGAAAATGTCAGTTTTTCTTCACCATTTTTGGGGCCTTGGTTTTTCTTTTGTCTCTTCCAGATTCTACGATTGCTGGGACAGGAGGGTAGGGGTGCAGCAAAACTATTTTAGATACTAGTGAGGGGTAATCTTGATGGACCTTGATGGTCTTTATCTACATTTTGTGGGATGTTTGAACATAGAATATACAAAGAACAAAGAAAATTACAGCACAGGAACAGGCCCTTCGGCCCTCCCAGCCTGCGCCGATCCAGATCCTTTATCTAAACCTGTCTCCTATTTTCCAAGGTCTACTTCCCTCTGTTCCCGCCCATTCATATACCTGTCTAGATGCCTCTTAAATGATGCTATCGTGCCCGCCTCTACCACCTCCGCTGGTAAAGCATTCCAGGCACCCACCACCCTCTGCGTAAAAAACTTTCCACACACATCTCCCTTAAACATTCCCCCTCACCTTGAAATCGTGACCCCTTGTAACTGACACCCCGACTCTTGGGAAAAGCTTGTTGCTATCCACCCTGTCCATACCTCTCAATTTTGGAGACCTCAATCAGGTCCCCCCTCAACCTCCGTCTTTCCAACGAAAACAATCCTAATCTACTCAACCTTTCTTCATAGCTAGCACCCTCCATACCAGGCAACATCCTGGTGAACCTCCTCTGCACCCTCTCCAAAGCATCCACATCCTTCTGGTAATGTGGTGACCAGAACTGCACGCAGTATTCCAAATGTGGCCGAACCAAAGTCCTATACAACTGTAACATGACCTGCCAACTCTTGCACTCAATACCCCGTCCGATGAAGGCAAGCATGCTGTATGCCTTCTTGACCACTCTATCAACCTGCGTTGCCACCTTCAGGGTACAATTGACCTGAACTCCCAGATTTCTCCGTACATCAATTTTCCCCAAGACCCTTCCATTGACCATATAGTCCGCTCTTGAATTTGATCTTCCAAAATGCATCACCTCACATTTGCCTGGATTGAACTCCATCTGCCATTTCTCTGCCCAACTCTCTAATCTATCATTATTTTGTTGTATTCTCTGACAGTCCTCCTCACTATCTGCAACTCCACCAATCTTAGAATCATCTGCAAACTTGCTAATCAGACCACCTATACCTTCCTCCAGGTCATTTATGTAGATCACAAACAGCAGTGGTCCGAGCACGGATCCCTGTTGAACACCACTAGTCACCCTTCTCTATTTTGAGACACTCCCTTCCACCACTACTCTCTGTCTCCTGTTGCCCAGCCAGTTCTTTATCCATCTAGCTCGTACACCCTGAACCCCATACAACTTCACTTTTTCCATCAACCTGCCATGGCAAACCTTATCAAATGCCTTACTAAAGTCCATGTATATGACATCTACAGCCCTTCCCTCATCAATTAACTTTGTCACTTCCTCAAAGAATTCTATTAGGTTTGTAAGACATGACCTTCCCTGCACAAAACCATGCTGCCTATCACTGATAAGTCTATTTTCTTCCAGATGTGAATAGATCCTATCCCTCAGTATCTTCTCCAACAGTTTTCCTACCACTGACGTCAAGCTCACAGGTCTATAAGTGCAGAAGGAAGCCATTTGGCCCATCGAGTCTGCACCGACCCACTTAAGCCCTTACTTCCATCTTGTCCCCGTAGCCCAATAACCCCTTCTAAGCTTTTTGGACACTAAGGGCAATTTAGCATGGCCAATCCACCTAACCTGCACGTCTTTGGACTGTGGGAGGAAAGCGGAGCACCCGGAGGAAACATACGCAGACACAGGGAGAACATACAGACTCCGCACAGACAGCGACCCAGCGGGGAATCAAACCTGGTACCCTGGCGCAGTGAAGCCACAGTGCTATCCACTTGTGCTACCGTGCTGCCCTTAAATGTTTGCAACATCCTGGTCTTGTCAAGACCCCATTGAATCAAAACTGTGTAAACAACAGTTTCAATTCCCACCGGTGTCGAATTATCTGGACCCATCAGTGATGGACTGCCTCAGCTCCCCAGGCAAGGCAAGAAAAAATCCTGCTGGGGCTCTCATTCCTGCTCACCATCCAGTAATTCTGGCTGGTCTGCAAGGTTTTTGGGGACATCAGCAAAACCTAGCCTGTGATATTCAGCATGGTTACCTGAACCTGCCCAAATATACTCCTCCAGTAAAGGCAATTTGCAGATTGATCATCACACATAACTGACCATTCAGTTACTGATTCGTTCTTTTACCTTTCCACAGATGGAGGTACAAAATTTAACCAGAGCCTACCACATTCCAGTACAGAATCAGGCTTTTGGACTCATGTTTTCTCCACATGATCTACCCAGTCTGGTCCCAATCTCTTTTCTTCAACTCCCATAATATCACATCCAGTTGAATTGCAGTCTCCTTATAGCATTCCATTCTCTTTTATATCTCAGGCTAATGCGACTTGCTCTCCATACCATGTCACTTTTAAGCAACTAATTCCCTTTCAAAAGAATTTGAGTTGTTAAGTAAGAGGGCACACAGGAACCATTCTGTGGCTTTCCCTTGACTGTTTGGAGCCCGCCCCCATCCACTGAGAATGTGTCTCTAATTCACTTGTCTCTCAGTCCGGAAGAAAGTCTCGAACACGTTCGTACTTTAGAATATTCTTTATTACGATCGGGGCAGCCCTCTAGGTATTCCAAAGAAACACCTCTGAGTGTGCCAAAGTTTTGCTGAAAACATCCTGTCTTTATATGTTTTCTTAAGGGGCTGTCCCTCACATTCACTTGAGCTTGCCCCCATTACAAAGCATAGCTTGTTTTTGCCATAGTTTCGATACATGATTTTACAGACTTTGAGGTTATCTATTGGCACATGAGTATATAGCAGTTTTAGCAAAAACAGGTGTTTAGCCACAGTATCAATGGCTCCCACATTTCATATTCCGTCATCCAGCCATCTTCCTTGTTTCTCAAGGCTATTCGGCTTACAGTCATGAGTCGGCTCACAAATTCAATAACAACTCCCTTATTTGTATTTTTCCACTAATGTGTCCCATTAATTCTGGATTGTTCTAGCTATTAACCCTTGCTTCACATTCTCACCACCCATGCAATTGTTCTGTCACCTTCTTTTCAAACTCGTCCACCATACCAGCTTTCATAACCACTTTCCGGTAATAGCTCCAGTCAATGGCCGGAGATTTCTCAGGAAGCGACGTCAACCTGTGGGGAAACAGGAACAGTCAGCAGACTGCAATCACTGACCAGTCTCCCCACACAAATACCTCTTATCCCACCTTTAAAGAGGCATGTGCAGGTGGAGAAAATTAATCGCTTTTTTTTTTTAAAGAGCGATAACGGGTAGCTGGGAGAGCAGGGTGGCAAGAAGGTGGTGAAGATTATGGAGAAGTGGGAGGGGGAACTTGGAGGGGAGATAAACTGGGGAGTATGGAGTGTGACGCTACGAAGGGTAAATGCGACTTCCTTGTGTGCAAGGATGAGCCTGATACAGTTCAAGGTGGTACACAAGACTCACGCAAGAATGAGTGGGTTCTTCCAGGGGGTGGCAGACGAGGCTGAGAAGTGTGGGCATGGACCAGCGAATCATGCACATATATTCTGGGGCTGCGAAAAAGTGGAGAGATTCTGGGCGGGAGTGTTCACGGCACTAACAAGGATACTGGGAGAGAAGGTGGAGCCAGACCCTTTGGTGGCAATATTTGGGATATCGGAGAAGCCAGGAGTGATGGAGGGGAGGAAGTTGTGGCCTTCGGGAAAGATGGGGATGGCGGGATATGGTCCAAATGCGGGCAATTAGGACAAGCTTAGTGGTAAAAACTGGGCGGCATGGACAAGTTGGGTTGAAGGGCCTATTTCCATGCTGTAAACCTCTATGTCTCTGTGACTAAGAGTGGGCCAATTTGGAGACATAAAAGAGGATTGAGACATGGAGGCAGAGTATAGCTGAAGTATATGAATATTTTGCTTCGCAGTTTACAAGGAAGTTCCTGCCGCCCACGCCATGGTGAAAAAGGAGGCAATTCAGACACCAGAGGGTTTAAAATTGATACAGTAGTGGTATTGGATAGGCCGCCTGTACTTAAAAGTAGCTAAGGCACCAGGACCAGATGAGATGCATCGAAGAATACTGAAAGAGTGGATATTGCAGAGGCACTGGCCATAACTTTTCAGTCTTCCATAGACTTGTGGGTAGTGCTAAAGGACTGGAGAATTACAAACGATACACACTTGTTCAAAAATGGTGTAAAGACAAGCTCAGCAACTACAGGCCAGTCAGTTTAACTTCAACGGTGGGGAAACATCTCAAAACAATAATTTAGAACAAAATGAACAGTCACATGGACAAATAAGAATTAATTAAGGAAAGCCAGTGTGGCACCAGTTACTGTACTGCGTCCAGTTCTGGGTGCTGTACTTTAGGATGGAGGGCATTGGACAGAGTGCAGAAAGGATTCACAAAAATGGTTCCAGGGATGAGGAACTTCTATTATGAAGATAGGTTAATGAAGTCAGCACTGTTTTGCTTGAGAGAAAAGGATGAGGAGAGATTTGGTAGAGGTATTCAAAATGATGAGGGATTGGAGAGAGAAGATAGGGAGAAATTGTTCTGGCTCGTAAAAGGGATCGAGAACAAGTGGACACAGATTGGCAAACAAAGCAAAAGCGAGTGGAGAAAAAAAATGTTCAAGCAGCAAGTGGCTATACAGTGAGTGAGACTCTAGTGTTGATATAAGTGTGGGAGGTTTAATGAAGTGGGGGAGGGAGGTATTGGTGTGTCTTATTTCCCCTACTACCTCCGCAGGTCAGTGGGGGCAGGAGCAGACCACGGCCGGGAAATAAATTGCAGTAGTCCCACAACATTAAGTGAACACACCCATGTAATATCACAGGTAAAGGTTTGGTCAGCGAGTATTTCTCTCTTCTACCTTTTCGGATTTGCTTTGAAATTGAAGGCCAAATAGAAAAAGCTAGTGGGGGTTGCTACCTGGATGCTGCGTTTCAGGACAGTCCCCTTAGATTAACTACCTTGAATTTGGTCAGTGGTCAGGGACAGTAGGGTGTGACTACAATGAGCCAGGAAGAGGCATCCATGAGGTAGAACTGCAGGAGCCTTCTCCCATGCCCATGTCCAACAAGTTTGAGATTCTTGCTCCCTGTGCAGACAAGAGCGGGTATTGTTCGGACAATGTGGAAACTGACCACAGCACTGTTGTACAGGAAGTCATTCAAATGGGGGAAAAAAGAGAAATGTAGTTGGGGAGAGGTTGGAGGGGGGGGGGGTATCCTGTTGTTATGGTCTGTGTAGGTACCAACAACACAGGTAGAACAAGGAAAGGGTTTGAGGAACTAGGCGCTAAATTAAACAACAGAGAATCCATGGCTATAATCTCTGGATTACCTGAGCCGCGTACAAATTGGAATAGGGTCTATAAAATTAGAGATGAATACCTGGCTGACTGGTGTGGGAGAAATGGGTTTTGGTTCATGGGGCACTGGCATCAGTACTGGGAAGAGTGGAGTCTGTACCGTTAAGACAGCCTAATTCTGAACTGTGCTGGGACCAATGTTCTTGCAAACCAATAACTTGGGAAGTATAGAGGGCTTTAAACTAAATAGAGAGGGGCTGGTTCTGTAGAGGGGATATGTAGACTTACAAAGTAAAAGGATTTGATAGCATTACAAGGCAGCTGTTTAGATAATACCCAGAAGTGACATGAAGGGACAGAGTGTACAAACAATAAAAAAAGCAACAAATAGGGTCAAAAAGGGGGGAAATGGCGAGGCAAAAAGTAACAGCTATTCACTTAACGTACGTAGCATTTGCACAAAATAAATCAATTAACGGCACAAATTGCAGTTAATGGGTATGATCTTATAGCCATTACAGAGACATGGTTACAAGGAGATCAAAACTGAGAACTAAATATTCAGGGGTATGTGACTTTTCATAAGGACAGACAGGAAGGAAAGGGCGATGGGGCAGCTTTGTTAGTATGGGATGGACTGTTATTGTTAGTACAATAGCAAGCAATGATCTTGGATCAGAAGGTGTAGAGTTCATAAGGATAGAGGTAAGAAATATCAATGGGAAGGAGACACTGGTGGGAGTAGTCTATAGCCCCGCCCCAAACAGTACCTATACTGTAGGACGGAGAATAAATCAGGATAATAAGTGTAAAAAACACAGTATTTTAGACTTGAGTGACTTTCATCTTCATGTAGATTGGGAAAATCAAATTGATAGAAGTAGCCATGAGGAAGAATTGGCGGAGTGTATTCAGAAGTTTCCTCAAACAATATGCTGTTCATCCAACCAGGGATCAGGTTATTTTGGATTTGGTCACGTGTAATGAGGCAGGTTTAATAAACAATCTCAGAGTAAAAAGATCCCTGAGGAAGCAGTGACCATGATAGAATTTAGCATTCAATTTGGAGGTGAGAAACTTGGGTCAGAAATAAATGTGCTACACTTAAATAAGGGTAATCATAAAGGAATGAGCACAGTAAGAAGTCTTACAACACCAGGTTAAAGTCCAACAGGTTTGTTTCAAACACTAGCTTTCGGAGCACTGCTGCTTCCTCAGGTGAATGAAGAGGTAGGTTCCAGGAACATATATATAGACAAAGTCAAAGATGCCAGATATGTTTCTGGAACATTATCTCACTTATCCAAAAAGCATGTTAACTTTTGATTAGACACTTTGCAGCCTTCTGGAATCAAGTAAGAAGTCTTATAACACCAGGTTAAAGTCCAACATGTTTGTTTCGAATCACTAGCTTTCGGAGCGCGGCTCCTTCCTCAGGTGAATGAGCTTCACCTGAGGAAGGAGCTGTGCTCCGAAAGCTAGTGATTCGAAACAAACCTGTTGGACTTTAACCTGGTTTAGAAGACTTCTTACTGCGCTCACCCCAGTCCAACGGCAGCATCTCCACATAAAGGAATGAGGGCAGAGTGGCTGGGGTGGATTGGGAAAGGGGTTTTGCAGGAAAATTTATCTGGAAAGACAAGATGATCAGCAATGGCAGGCAGATGTTTTTGAAAATTGTTCCGGACTCACAACAAAGATATAGCCCAGTGAAGAAGAAAGATTTTAGGAAGAATAAATCAAAATGCAATGTGGAAAAAGAACATGTAAAGATTAGCGGTAAACCAGAGGATTGGGAAAGTTTTTAAAACCAACAAAGGATGACCAAAAAATAATGAGAAGATAAACATGAGAGCAAACTGACAAGCAATATAAAAACGGACAGCAAAAGCTTATCCAAAAATATAACAAGAGGTGCCAAAGCGAACATTAGAGAATGCGACTAAGGAAATAGGGAGCCGGGAAATGGCAGGGGAGTTAAACAAATACTTTGCATCAGTCTTCATGGTGACACTAATAACATTCCAAAAATATTAAATACTCAAGGGGTGGGGAATAAGTACAACAACAACCACTAAGTAAAAAGTACTTGGGAAACTAATGGGGCTAAAGGCAGATAAGTCCCCCAGATCTGATGGGACGCATCCCAGGATGTTAAAGGAAGTAACTACAGAGATAGTGGATGCAATGGTAGTAACTTTCCAAGAATTCTTAAAATCTGGAAAAGTCCCAGAGAATTGGAAAACTGCCAATGTTACACCTTTATTCAAAACAAAAGGAGACAAAAAAACAAGTAACTATAGGTCAGTTAGCTTAACTTCTTGAAGGGGAGATCATGCCTGATAAATTTATAAGAATTATTTGAGGCGGTAATGAGCAGGATAGCTAAAAGGAACCAGTAAATGGATTTCCAAAAAGCGCTCGATAAAGGCTACTTAATAAGATAAAACGCCCGTGGTGCTAGATATAGTATATTAGCATGGATAGACAATTGACTAACAGATAGAAGACAGAGTTGGGATAGGAGGGCATTTTCTGGATGGTAACCACTAAGGGATCAGTGCTGGGGCCACAATTATTTTCAATATATATTAATGACTTGGCTGAGGGAAGTGAATGTACTATTGTCAAGTTTACAGATGACACAAAAAATAGGTGGGAAGGCAAGTGATGAGAGAGAATGACACAAATAATCTTAGTGGAATACAGGCAGGTTACGTGACTGGCCAAAAACTTGGCAGATGGAATACAATGTAGAAAAATGTGAAGTTGTGCACTTTGGTGAGAAGAATAAAGGAGCTGAATATTATTTAAATGGAGCAAGGCTGCAGCACACAGGGATTTAGGTGGTTCTCGTGCAAGTCCAGCAGGTATTAGCGAAACCAAATAGAATGTTGGCCTTTCTTTTGAAGGAATGGAGTATAGAAATAAGTACGTCCTGCTAAAACTATACAAGGCACTAGTTCGACTACACCTGGAATACTGTGAACAGTTTTGGCCTCCTTATTTAAGGAAAGATATATTGGCATTGGAGGCAGTCCAGAGAGGGTTCACTCGGTTGATATCGGGTATGGAGGGATTTTCCTTTGAGGAGAGTTAAATATGTTGGGCCTGTACTCGGAGCTTGGAAGAATGAGAGGAGCCCTCATTGAGAAGTATAGGATTCTCGAGAGCTTGAGCGTAGATGCTGAGAGGCTGTGAGAGAGGGGAGAGGTTAGGACCAGAGGACATTAACTCAAGAGTAAGGGTCGCCCATTTTGGACAGATATGAGGAAGAATTTTGCCTTCCAGAGGGTAGTGAATCTTGGATTTCTTTATATTAATATTTATTGTCACAAGTAGGTGTATTTTTTTTTCTTTTCTTTTAAATTTACTGTACCCAATTCATTTTTCCAATTAAGGGGCAATTAAGTGTGGCCAATCCACCTAGCCTGCACATCTTTGGGTCGTGGGGGCGAAACCCACGCAAAAGCGGGGAGAATGTGCAAAAAGTAGGCTTACTTTAACACTGCAATGAAATCGCTGTGAAAAGTCCGGCACTAGTTCGACTACACAGAGGGAGAATTCAGAATGTCCAAATTACCTAACAGCACATCTTTCGGGACTTGTGAGAGGAAACCAGAGCAGACACAGGGAGAACGTGCAAACACCACAGATAGTGACCCAAGCCGGAGGGACCCTGTGAAGCAGCTGTGCTACTGTGCTGCCCTACCACAGAGAGCTGTAGAGGCTGGGTCAGTCAGCATGTTCAAGGCTGAGATAGTCAGGATTTTAATCAACAAGGGAATCAATGGTAACGTAGATAAGACGGGAAAGTGGTGTTGAGGATTATGGGTGCCAGTGGTTAGCACAGCTACCTCAAAGCGCCTGGGACCGGGGTTCGATTCCAGCCTTGAGTGACTATGGAGTTTGCACATTCTACCCGTGACTGTGTGTTTCCTCTGGGTGCTGAGATTTCCTCCCACAGTACAATGCAGGTTAGGTGGGGTTGTGGAAATAGGGCGGGGCTGAGTTAGGGTGCTCTATCAGAGGGTTGGTGCACTCGATGGGCCAAATGGCCTCCTTCTGTGCTGTAGAGATTCTGTGAATTATAGAAGATCAACCATGATCTCATTGAGTGGCGGAGCAGACTCGTTGGGCCGAGTGTCCGACTTCTGATCCAATGTCATATGGAGGCATATTCAATCGAAGCATTCAAAATGGAATTTTGACCGTTATCCAAAAGGAAGCACAAGGAGGATTACGGGAAGAAGACACTAAGTGAGATGTTTATTCGGGGAGAGAGTGCAAACACAATGGGCTGAATGGCCTCCTTCTGCGTTGTAATGGTTCACTGACCAATATATTCAAGTAGACAATTCAGAAAAAAACACAATGAGTAGTGCGAATGAGGAATCCTCTATCAGGTTGAGCCAAATATTATAATTACATTTAAGGGGAAGCTAGTTAAGCAAGAGAGAAGGGAAGAGAGCTGTGCTGATAGAGCTAGAGGAGGAAGGATGGGAAGAAACCTTGGTGGAACATTATCTCCAGTATGGACTGGCTTGCCCAATGTTCTGTATGTTGGAAAGTCTATATATATATTTTTTTATAAATTTAGAGTACCCAATTCTTTTTTACCAAATAAGTGACAGTTTAGCGTCGCCAATCCACCTAAGCTGCACATCTTTGGGTTGCGGGGGTGAAACCCACACAGACATGGGGAGAATGTGCAAACTCCACATGGACAGTGACCCAGGGGCGGGATTCGAACCCGGGTCCTCAGCGCCGTAGTCCCAGTGCTGACCACTGCACTACATGCCGCCCATAAAGTCTATTTATCTAACCTGTATTAAATTTGCCCTGAGAGTGTTCAATGCCTATGTTGAGTGCCTGAAATGGAAAATGTTCCATCCTCAACACTGATATTATTCTCTGATAAGCACAAACAATGTTTGAGGAAAATCTAAAAGTATGTTTGTTGGCAAAAATGTAGATTTGCCTACCATGGATTTGCATCAGACTACATTCCTGTACTGAAAGTGCTCAGTAACTGAGTTTTGGGGGGGGGGGGGGGGGGAGAGTCAGATGCCAGACAATGCTTGGAATGCGAGCATTTGCGGGTAATCAAATCATTACAGATCCAGAGATAGGGTGTGATCCCAGGTTAAAGAGTTGTGAATTGTCTCAAGCCAGGACAGCTGGTAGGATTTTGCAAGTCCAGGCCAGATGGTGGGGGATGAATGCAATGCGACATGAATCCAAGATCCCGGTTGAGGCCACTCACGTGTGCGGAACTTAGCTACAAGTTTTTGCTCAGCAATTCTGCGTTGTCGCATGTCCTGAAGACCGCATAGGAGAACTCTCACCTGGAGATCAGAGGCTGAATGCCCTTGACTGAAGTGTTCCCTGACTGGAAGGGAATATTCCTGCCTGGTGATTGTTGCACGATGCCAGTTCATTTGTTGTCGCAGTGTCTGCATGGTCTCGCCAATGTACCACGCTTCGGGACATCCTTTCCTGCAGCGTGTGAGGTAGACTACATTGGTCGAGTCGCACGAGTATGTGCCACGTACCTGGTGGGTGGCGTTTCCACGTGTAATGATGGTATCCATGTCGATGATCTGGCATATCTTGCAGAGATTGCCCTGGCAGGTTGTGTGGTGTCGTGGTCGCTGTTCTGAAAGCTGAGTAATTTGCTGCAAACAATGTTTGAGGTTGCGCGGTTGTTTGAAGGCGAGTAGTGGGATGACCTTGGCAAGATGTTCATCTTCATTGATGGTGTAGAAGGCTGCGAAGATGTTGTAGTTTCTCCGCCCCAGGACACACAACGCAGAATTCCGAGCAAAAACTTATAGCTAAGTTCCGCACGCATGAGTGCGGCCTCAACTGGAATCTTGGATTCATGTTGCATTACATTCACCCCCCACCATCTGGCCTGGGCTTACAAAATCCTACCAACTGTCCTGGCTTGAGACAATTCATACGTCTTTAACCTGGGATCACCCCCTATCTCAGGATCTGTAACGATTTGATTACCCGCAAATGCTCGCATTCCAAGCATTGTCTGGCATCTCTGACTGTCTACATAAATGTTTCTGGACCATACCTCTCCATTCACCTGAGGAAGGAGCAGTGCTCCGAAAGCTCGTGTTTGAAACTAACCTGTTGGACTTTAACCTGGTATTGTCAGACTTCTTACTGTGAAAAGCCCCTTTTCATGTTGTGGTTGCTGTGGGAACACTGACCTGCTAGAAAGAGCATCGCTGCGGGTTTTCAGTGCATTGAACATAGCTTTTTGGTTCGGTGGGACCCGCTCGCCAAACGCCAACCAGTCAACAGCCTTCATGGCCACCCGTCGTCCTGCCATCTCAGCAGGTCGGAAAAACACGATATCGGACAGACTAGGAAAAGGAAAATCAGATCAACAGGTCAGTGTCGAAGGATTCCCCCAAATTGCACAAATGCGGCTGTGCTCGCATTTCCTCAGAATTTGAATCCCCAAACCCCCATTCCTAACCACCTCCCTTGGTCTCGTCCACCTCCTCTGCCGACCTTTCTCCCCATCCCAGTTTAATTCCTCCCTCCATTTCCCCTTCCTCATTAATCCGCTCACCTATCCCCTCCCGCGACTTCTGAATCCACCAAGGGCGGCAAGATGGCGACGCGGAAACGGAAACGCGTCACGTTAACCCCGGGAGCAAAGCGGAAGTGCGAGTTGACCGGTATTTCCGGAAATGGCGGTCTGATGGCGGAGCTGCAAAATCCGGGGCCTCCGGGCGGTAATGGTGCCAGCGCTCCCGGCTCCGGTGACAAAGCCGCTCACAAATGGGTTCGGCTGAACGTGGGCGGGACGTATTTTGTCAGCACGAAGCAAACCTTGTGCCGGGACCCGAAATCCTTCCTGTGTCGGCTGTGTCAGGAGGACCCCGACCTGGACTCAGATAAGGTAATGGCGGCCACCCCGTCTCCATGGTGACCGGTCATCCCTCCGCTGGGAAGCTCGGTCTGAACCGGTGTCCGTCCGGATGGGAGCCGCCCGTGTACTGCCAGTGGATCCAGGGCCTACTCTCAGCCATCCATGGCTTTGGCTGCGGTCGGGATACAAGCCGTTCCCATCCCTCCGGCAGCACCCTCCATCACTCAGTCATGTCCCGAATCTGGTCATCTTTTTAAAATTTAGAGTACTCAATTCATTTTTTCCAATCAAGGGACAATTTAGCATGTCCAATCCACCTACCCTGCACATCTTTGGGTTGTGGGGGCAAAACCCACGCAAACATGGGGAGAATGTGCAAACTCCACACAGACAGTGACCCAGAGCCGGGATCGAACCTGGGACCTCGGCGCTGTGAGGCCACAATGCTAACCCACTGCGCCACCGTGCTGCCCTGAACTCTGGTCATCTTGCCAGCCACAACGCACTCCCTCAGCCACCTGAGCCCATGTTTAGGGGGAGAGGCAGGCGGCAGGATTTCTCAGCTGCCACTCCTGATGGGAGGGAGCTCTGGCTAGATATGACCACGTTCCAGATGCTCATCAGTTTCTGGTAAGAGCCGGACAACCCTCTTGTGAGGAGGCACCCACTGCACCCCCCATTCCCTCGGTTTGCAAACTAGATCTGTATGTCATTGAAGCTGTGTGGCTGGTAGAAGAAATACATAACCAATGCTCACACAAGTCTACACTACACCAAAGCTCCCTTCATATTGTAGTTTATTCTTTATTTTGTTTTCTGTCCTTTTTTTTTACAGGATGAAACTGGTGCCTATCTTATAGACAGAGACCCGAGTTACTTTGGCCCGATCCTTAACTACCTGCGGCATGGCAAACTGATCATTAACAAGGACTTGGCAGAGGAGGGTGAGAGCTGAAAACCTGCTGAAACATAACCCACCACACTGTCAGGGACTTGCATTGAAATATTGTCACACGGGTTGACTGGGTATGGGCAAGAAAAATATTCAAGACATTCATCTATGTCCCAAGAATAGACTTCATTCATTAAAAACTGGAAAATTACATTCCACAACAGTTCAAACTGGACATATATATACATTCTGTAACAAAGGTACCACTGGTGGGTCTTACATAGTTTTTGTGGGGGAAACGTGTCTTGTTTCCACACATATACATATGACATTAAATAGTAATAAGTGGGCTTCCATCATTTTGCTGTTCTTCTTCTTTCTCTTCCTTCTTCCTCCGGTATTGACAATCCTGGCTTCGACCTCTGTCTCGTCCTTTGAAACCTTTGGGATCAAGCACAGTATCTGTCAATACACAGTTTAAGACCTTTACTTGTTAGTGCATCTGTCTTTCAAAACCCAATTGACCCTTTAAAATGACTGGCTAAGTCACACCCTGTGACTCCCCTCATTTTTTTTTCAAAAAGCGAATTTAAAGACCAGCATACACCTAACAATCCTTCCTTCTGCGAGCCGTCTCGCAGGCTTTGCTGATTTACCATCCGAATGTTCCCGGATGTAAATAGCATGTGGGATGGCGGCCGAAGGGCTACCTAACGTAAAATGAAAACAAACTTGGAAACAAACATCCGAATGAGTTGCGTATGGGCCGCTACGGGTACGAGTTGGATGGGATCCCCGGGTAGGGCGTGCTGTGCCATACCCGAGCTTGGCTGACCAAGGGTTGGTTCTCAGACAGGGCGGGTCCTCAGTGCCGTTTGTCCACTGCCTGAGTAACCTGGAAAGAAACGGGTACGAATGTGTTGACCATGACTTGCAGCCTCTATTTCGCCGAATAGAGGGGCACCTAAAAAACCAAGGGAGCCAAGATGCTCCAACTGAGGACATCACTGAAGTTCTCAGAGATATCTGCAGATAAACTATTTGGCGTGTGGCCTTACAACTTTGGAAAAGATCTCCAATCAAACCGAAGTTCTCAAAGGTATCTGCGGACAAACTAACGGGTATGTGAGGTGGTCACAATCTTTTCAGCTGAAAAGAAGATGTCCATCCTCCAGCTGAAACATTTACATTCCTGAAAACAAACAAACATAAAACGAAGACAAACATACGTGCAGGTTCCATCAGAAAGGACATCGTTTCCCTCAAACGATTCCTATCTTACATCATCTGGACACCTCACTTTGATTCTGCCTCTGTGAACAGGGTCACAAAGGGGTTGCCGTGTCGGGAGTCAGACACCGTGTCGTCCTGCTCTCCCGGATCCCACACCCTTGTGTGGATCAGGCATGCTATTTTGGAGTTGTGCGACCGGGGGTCACTCTCGTCATTGCGGACAAGTCTGTAGGAATTGTCCCTGTGCCATTGGGTAGCGTCGAGTGTGTTGTCGGGGTAGTCGGGGTCGGGTGGTGGTTCGGGGTTTTTGAGGTAAGTGACTTCCATGGGGTCACTGGAGTCGGGGTCGTAGTTGGTGCAGTGTGGGCTGTATGGCTGTGTGGTGTCGCTGTCTTCAGAGTCAGTGTCAGTCCTGCTGTCTCTGCTGTGGCAGCTTGTGGGCGTGTCGGGGCGTGGTCTGTAGTGGTCTGTGGGCGGAGTCGTGGGCGAGTCCGTGGATGAACTGGTCTGTGAGGGGGATGGTGGAAAAGTGTCTCTGGTGGGCGGGGTGAAGTGTTCTGCTGCATCCAGCAGGACATGGTGAGCATGGTTGGCCTGTGTTCCATAAGCCTTTAACTGGTTTATATGGAACCACGCGGTCTTCCCATTAGGATATTTGATCCTGTAAACGGAGGGGCTAATTTTGTCCGAAATTGAGTAGGGACCGGAATATTTTGGAGCCAAAAAACTGCTGGGGTTATAAACAGATAACATTACCTGTTGCCCAACCTGGAATTCTGTGGTGTGTACGGTCTTATTGAAACAGGCAGTCCGTTGCTGTCGGCGTTTCCCTAGCTGGACTGCGGCTGCGAGCTGTGCAGACCTCACAGTCTCAACTAGATCTTTAACTGCCTTTTCATGTGTGAGGGCCGTCACTTCGGGGCTTGTCATGTCCAGTCCTAAAAGGAATTCTGTACCTTTCATAGGGCGTCCGGTCATGAGTGTGTGTGGTGTGTATCCTGTCGATGTGGAGACAGTGTTCCTTATGAACATAAGTGCAAATGGGAGCACTGAATCCCATGTGGAATTGTTCTCTTGAACCATTTTCCTAAGGGTAGTTTTTAGGGTCCGATTCATGCGCTCCACAATCCCGCTGGACTGTGGATGATACGCAATGTGGAAGTTCTGTTTGATTCCGAATATTGTCAGGACGTTCCTCATGACCCGTCCTGTAAAGTGAGATCCCTGGTCCGAATCGATACTTCGGGGTAAACCCCATCTCGTGAAGATGTGGTGGGTCAGGATCTTTGCAGCTGTCTTAGCTGTGTTTGTTCGTGAGGGAAATGCCTCTACCCACTTGGTAAAGGTATCTATCACCACCAGAACGTATTTATAGCCATTCCGACAAGGGGGCAATGGACCTATAAAGTCGATCTGGAGGTTTGTCCAAGGGCCGTTAACTGGGCGAGTATGCCGAAGTTGTGCCTTCTTAGAATACCTCTCCGGGTTATTCTGAGCACAAATCAGGCAATTCTCTATGTAGTGCGTTACATCATTCCTGAGATTAGGCCACCAACAGAGTTGCCTGAGGTGCCTCGTTGTTGCATCAATTCCCTGATGCCCGTGTCCGTCATGGAACAAGGCAATCATCTGATTCCTGTCCTGCTGTGGGACCACATAAAGTTGGTCCTTAATGATCACACCCTCATGTGTGGTCAGTGCGTGTTTAAAGTGCTCGTAAGCAGGCACAAAGTTTCCCTTGAAAACCTCCCTGAGGTCTCCGTCCTGTTTTTGTGCTGCCACGAGATCTTTAATATCAGTCTGTGAGACTTGGACTGCGCTCACAGGGGCGCTAGCTGGTGCGCTAGCTGGGGGGGTCCATAAGTGTCCTCTCCTGGAACCTGCCTTAGCCAACGCGTCGGCTTTTACATTCCCAGGGGGTGATGACCTATGGTGGCTTCGAACTTTTATTATGCCGAAGGTCCTGTCCTTCGCTTTCTCTAGGATATGCTGGAGTAAGGGGGCTGATGGAAGGGGTTTTCCGTCTGCGGAGACAAAACCTCGTGTCCTCCACAGGGGCAGAAAATCTGTTAGGCTATTGCAGACATATAAGCTGTCTGAATATATGTCTGCTGGGCTGGGGAAAGAATCGGGGTGGTCCACTATGTACGCTATGGCTGCTAGCTCTGCTGCCTGCGCGCCTAAGTGACCTGGTAACTTAAGAGCTATCTCTTCGAGAGCGCGCCCCTGCGCGTCCTCTACATAGATGCCGCATCCTGTGATACGCTCACCATTTAAAACTGTGGAGGAACCGTCTACATAAATCCTCAAGGGTCCACACGTGTCTGTGGGCTGGGGGCTTTGTTTCGGGTTCCCTATCTTCCTGGGGGGTGTTTGTGCTAAAAAGGGTCCTGTGTTATGCAGGGGAGCTACAATTTCACAGTCATGGGGCTGTCCGGGGTATTGGAGGTTGTCTGCTAAGTATGTGTGGGTGCGTGTCCGTTTCACTGTAATGTCCCGTCCTTGTAAAAGTAGGGTCCACCTAGCTGCCCTAATCTGGCTAACTGAACCGTCCTTCAGTCGACCGTCTAGTAGTAGCTGTGTGGGTGTGTGTTCGGTTAGAATGGTGATGGGGTTTAGTCCGGTGATGTATGAGAAATACTGTACTGCCCAGAAGACAGCAAGGAGGTGCCTCTCACAGGCTGAAAATCCTTGTTCTACCGGGTCTAACAGTCGGGAGGCATAAGCCACTGGTCTTAGCTGCTCGTGCCGTTCCTGAAGCAACACGGCCGAGAGGGTCAGATCGGTGCTCGCTACCTCTATTGCGTACGGTGAAAGTTGGTCGGGGACTAGCAGCGCGGGTGCTGCACTAAGGGCTCGTTTCAACTCTTCCACAGCGCCTGTATGCTGCGGAAGCCATTCCCAGGGGGCTCCTTTCTTAAGGAGGTCTGAAAGTGGGGCGGCTTTTGTCGCGAATCCGTCGATGTGGTTCCGACAATAGCCAACCAGTCCTAAAAACGACCGGAGGGCTGAAACATTCTGGGGAAGGGGCAATTTGACGATCGAATCAATTCTTTTGAATTCGATCTCGCGTTTGCCGTGCGTGATGACTGATCCCAAATACATCACTTTACTTTCCAATATTTGGGCCTTTTTCGGGTTAACTTTACAGCCAATTTCAGTTAAGAGTTCCAGGAGTTCGGCCAGAAGCGAAATGTGCTCTGCCTTTGTGTCTGTCTGCAGTAGTAGGTCGTCTACATACTGTACCAGACATTCGGGTCGGGAAAATTTTTCTAATCCACTTGCCAGCTGTCGGTGGAAAATGGAGGGTGAATTGTGGAATCCTTGTGGGAGGCATGTCCACGTGTACTGCTGAGTCTTAAAAGTGAATGCGAATTTGTATTGGCACGCTTTTGCCAATGGTATTGACCAGAATCCATTACTGATGTCCAATACCGTGAAGTACTTGGCGTTGAGACCCTGCTTGAGCATGGTCTCGGGACTAGTAGCTACCGTTGGGGCTACTGCGGGGGTTACTTTGTTGAGTTCCCGATAATCGATGGTCAGACGCCATGATCCATCGGGCTTCCTCACTGGCCAAATAGGGGCATTGTTGGTGGAGGCTACCGTTCTCAGTACACCTTGGTCCAACAAGCTGCCTATAACCTTTTCTATTTCCACCTCTGCCTCGAGGGGAAATCTATACTGCTTTTGCGGTCGGGGGTCCTGTCCGGTAACATGAACTTGTCCAGTCATTCTGCCACAGTCATGACGGTGACTTGCAAATGCTGTCCTGTGTTTGTTTAGTAGGGCCTTAATTTGTCGGTCGGTGTGGAGTGTAGTCAGGTCGAATGAGTACTCTCCCACTGCGCTAATCCGATTAGCGTAGTCTCCTACTGTGAGGGTGGCTGGGGCTCTGTCTGATCTCGCCATTCGCCAGACACACTGGTTCACTGGGTCGAACGACAAGCTATGAGCGTTCATAAAATCTATCCCCAGGATGTGTTCTGCTGTCCGGGGAAGATTTACTAAAACTACGGGGTGCCTTGTGCTAATGTTCCCTAGCTGGATCGCTACGGGTGCTGTGATATGTCCCTGCTGCGAGTGTCCGGTGAACCCGCTAAGTGTGATGGTGGAGGTGGTCGGCCACGTGTCTGCGTGTGCCGTGGTTGTGGAGTTAATGGTGGTGCGGGATCCTCCTGTGTCCCACAGTAACTCTATGGGCTTCCCTTTGACTTTTGCCGTGACTACGGGCCTCCCTGATGAGTCCCATAGTGTGTCACAGACCCAAGTGGGGGAGCCCGAACACCGTCAGTTCGTCTCGTCCACATTGGTGGGTCCTGACTGTACTGCTACATTGTGGATGGGTTTTGCTTTGTTGCGGTTCAGAGTGCCTGTCTGCTGGCCTCTCTGAGATCGCTGGGGTGCTTGGCATTCTTTTGCCCAATGCCCTAACTGTCCACAGTTATAGCATTCCTGTCCTTTCTGTTGAGGGCTGCTCTTGCCTTCATTTACCCATGCGGGCTTCTGGTGCTCTCTGACTGCTTGGATATCTGCAGCAGCCTGAGCCTCTTCTGGGGATCTAACCTTTCCTTTTGCCTGAAGCGATTGCTCCCAAGCGCGGGACAATCTTTTCAGGACCCATTTTTCGTTATGGGCCTCTTCTGAGGGGTCGTAATTATTGCAAGCGCTCTGTCCTGCTTCTGTTGCGTGTGAGATAATTGTGCGCGTCCACTTAACCATGTTTTCGCGGGTTAAATGCGCTCTATCTAGCTGTCCGAAAACTGCGCTGAAATGAATCCACAGCCTTCCTGCGAATGCTGTGGGGTGTTCGGATCTCTTCTGCCTGCACTTATTCAATCCTTCTACGGGGTCACCTCTATTGTACCCGATGGCATCTAAAATGGCAGTGTGCATCTCCTCTAGGCTGCCTCCTGCCACGTTCTGTGGGTCGGGGAGGGCTGCCACTACACTCTGGTCTAAGCTCAGCACGGTGAGCTTAACCTGCTCTCTCTCATCCAGGCCGTACATGGTAGCCTGCTGCTTTACTTTAGCGAAAAACTGGTGGGGGTCTGCGGTGGGGAGGAACTGAGTGATCTTTTCACAAGCGTCCCTTAGCTGGGTTACTGTTAAAGGGGTGGTGTAAGTTATGTCTGGGGCGCCTTCTGATTCGGCTTTCCTCTGTGTGGTTACGGGATTCATGGGTGCGGTTATGGTCTGAGCTGTGGGGGGTTGGGGTGCCTGTCGTTTCTGCTGAGCTGCGGGCGCACATGTTCCCTGAACATAACGCTGCGCTGTCTCGCTTAATTCCTGCCAATCTGGGGCATTTTCCCCATCTAACTGTGCTCCAAAGGTGCTTTGGAAGCCATTCTGCACCGAAAGCAGAGATTGCAGTTCCGCAATCTGTTTCCTGCATTTCGCGTGGTCAACTGTGCTTTGTCTTTGTTCGGTCGTTGCAGCATGGAGTGCTCTCAAAGCTGCTTTGAGATCGGAACATTGCCTCTGCAATGCCTCCACCTGCTTCTCCGATTCCTGTCTTATCAGAACGGCACGTTGCACGTCCTGATAGGCTTTCTCATACTGGGTCTGGGAACTGTTCAGATGAGCTAGACAAGACTGGTGAGCCCTCTTGGCATCATCCACCTCTCTACCCTTCTCTGCCAACTTCCCTTTAAGATCCAGGTTTTCTTTCTCGATGTCCCTGACATCGACCTTACTCATTCGGTTCCTTTCCTCTAAATCTGCCCGGAGCGTCCTGATGACCTCCTCTGCGCCTCGCAACTGTGCCAAGCAGGACACAATCGCCATCGGCTTGCGTGCTTTACCTAAACTCTTTTTGTGTATTTGAGAGAGGTTCTCCCACCAAGTATGACCTATACTTCCGGGACCTGTCTCCTCATTTGCACAAAACTCTTTCCAAAGGGGCCATCCCTTTCCTTGTAAATATTTGCGGAGTTCCAGCTCCCACGTGGGACACTGGCCTACTCTGCTACTGCTGCTGGTCGCTGCGACCACAAACCTTTCTGGGTCCATCAGACGTTCCATTGCCTGCATGGCCATTTCCTCTGACTCTCTTTTTATAATTTGGAACAGGGGGTTGCTGGGGTGGTGTTTCGTAAAAAGGGTACGGCTTACGCTATTTTCCGATCACAAAACTACCGAAAGTTTGTCGCAACAAAAAGCTTTCAGTTTTACCTTACAGCCCTGTTAGTACGCATGCACTAAAACACACTTCCGAATTACGCTTATTATTTTGAACACCTTGAATACTTGTGATCTCTTTCTTTCTCTGCAATTTGGAGTTCTAATTCAAATTTCAGGGTCCTGGACACTGTGGTGTTTCCACTTACAACAGGGTCCCGGCGGAGTCGCCACTAAATGTTGCACGTTTTACTATGGGCGTAAAACGCGTTTATTGGAGTGTATTAACACGCCTCCGAGTTCAACGTGTGCTTAACACTGCTAGGCTCTGTTCTATGTAATTATTTAGCTCTGGAGTCGCCAGTTGCCGTATAGGCAACGTCACAAGTATTCCAAGGTCAAATTCAAAGTAATAAAGACGATACACCGATTAGTCAAGTTCAAACGATCAATATTTATTATACAGTTAATAATAAATACTCATGCACACACTAAGAGACTAAGCTACAACTAAACATAAGCAAACAGAATACTTATCTAACAGGAACAGGCAAGGTCAGAGAACGAGGCCTTCGTCCTGGTTTTGTCTGCAGCCTTCAGCAAGCGTTCTGGCACTTGGGAGTCTAGCGGGCTTGGATCGCGTAGCGAGCGTTGAACTTACGGTTTCGGCGGCTGGTGCTCAACGGCTGGAGTCAGGATACCAGGTGTCAGTCGGGGCCGGAGCACGGGTTTAACAGACCGGACAACACGAGGTCCCTATCTTTTATAGGGGTTCCGTTGTCCTTCCCTCTTCTCGGGCGGGCTCTACCTATTGGATCAATTTCTTATCGATACTGGATTAATTCCCCAATGCGAGGGGGTCTCCGTGATGGAGGGGGCGTTTCTTATGTCCTTTTGTTTGGAGGTTTCTGGTGCCTCGATGTCTGGGTCTTGATTGGAATGTGTCCATTCAGAACCAAATGTATCTATTGTGTGGGTGTTCAAGTCTGATGGCCTCATTAGCATGCAAAGCGTTTTGCCATTTGCACCTAGCTAAGGTCTTTTCACCTGAGCCCAAACTGGTTCCTGCTGCTGCAGAATGCAAACTGCTCTTTGCAGACTGCTGTTCTGGCTGAACTGTCTGTTTCTCAGCAGCCTTCCATTTTAGTTTGGCTCAGTGTCCATTTTGCGTGGCCAGCATGGCTACACCAGTCCCTCGGTATCCAATGGCAGGTGGCCCTAAGACAGTGACATTTCCTCATTAACCCTTTGCAATGGCAGCCCCAAGGTTTTCTATGGTTCTGTAATGAATCCCTGAGCACATGGTCCTGCATTTTGCAATGTGCTAATCTGCAACATTTGTGTTGTGCATAAACCTTTATGATAGACGATCAAAAGATTTCGGACAGACCAAAGATAGTCTTTCAATAAGTTAATGGTCTTGTGGAAGCAGTTGATGTTTATGCTGGTGTGCCTCCCTAGAAACTGCCTACAGAGTTGCTCAGGATAAACCTAAAAGAAACATACTGCATCTCTTTCTAGACCTTTGCAATGGAACATCCCAGGAAGAAGTGGGTGATGGTCCCTTCCCTACTGCTGCTGCCTCACGAGTCTCCCTCGCGAGACTCTGGGTGTGCAGGGAGGATCTGACTGGGGTGGTGCCTTTCTTGCCACCAACCCAACTATATTTTGGTGCTTGTTTGAAAGTTCTGACGTTGAGGCTTTCTGCCAAATGACTTTCGCAGTCTGTTTGGAGAAACATCTGATATGATCAACCACCTCCTTTTCATACAAGGCCTTGAGAGAATTATGTATGGACCATTGTCTGACAGAGGTCAAAGGTACTTTTCTGCATAAACATCTGCACGAGGGATGTTTTCTAACATCTAACACCTTTCTAACACCAAAAACTGACAGAAGCTCAGCGATAGTGATATTCAGTGTTTGTGTATCACGGATGTGCACATAGCTTGGTGCACCTGCACAACGATGGCTATCGGGATCAGGGCTACATTGGGTACTTTCGTTCTGCACTTGTCTAGAGATTTGCATCTTGTGTCCCTGTAGATATGGTCCATTATTGATCTCCAGGTGAAGGGGAAGATGACTTGGGTCATGGCAATGACAAAGGAGTGGGGTATGGGCCGGATCTGCACCACCTAGCGAAAAACCGCCGACCAAAAATACAGAACACTCAGAAGTAACAAATGGAGCCAGAGGTTATGGTCCGAAATTGTTTAGCTCTGTGTTGATTCCAGAATGTGGAGATGCCGCCGTTGGACTGGGGTGAGCGCAGTAAGAAGTCTTACAACACCAGGTTAAAGTCCAACAGGTTTGTTTTGAATCACTAGCTTTTGGAGAACAGCTGTGCTCCGAAAGCTAGTGGTTCAAAACAAACCTGTTGTACTTTAACCTGGTGTTGTAAGACTTCTTACTTGATTCCAGAAGGCTGCAAAGTGTCTAATAAAAAGTCAACATGCTTTTTGGATAAGAGAATCAACCTAAAATAATAACTTGTTTTTCTCTCTCAAGTTGAGTGCACTCAACACCGAGAGCGCCCCTCACCTTAGTGTTTCCAACACCGAGAGCGCCCCTCACCATCGAGTGTTTCCAACACCGAGAGCGCCCCTCACCGTCTAGTGTTTCCAACACCGAGAGCGCCCCTCACCGTCTAGTGTTTCCAACACCGAGAGCGCCCCTCACCGTCTAGTGTTTCCAACACCGAGAGCGCCCCTCACCTTAGTGTTTCCAACACCGAGAGCGCCCCTCACCGTCTAGTGTTTACAATACCGAGAGCGCCCCTCACCGTCTAGTGTTTCCAACACCGAGAGCGCCCCTCACCGTCTAGTGTTTCCAACACCGAGAGCGCCCCTCACCGTCTAGTGTTTCCAACACCGAGAGCGCCCCTCACCGTCTAGTGTTTCCAACACCGAGAGCGCCCCTCACCGTCTAGTGTTTCCAACACCGAGAGCGCCCCTAACCGTCTAGTGTTTACAACACCGAGAGCACCCCTCACCGTCTAGTGTTTCCAACACCGAGAGCGCCCCTCACCGTCTAGTGTTTACAATACCGAGAGCGCCCCTCACCGTCTAGTGTACCCAACTCCGAGAGCGCCCCTCACCGTCTAGTGTTTCCAACACCGAGAGCGCCCCTCACCGTCTAGTGTTTACAATACCGAGAGCGCCCCTCACCGTCTAGTGTTTCCAACACCGAGAGCGCCCCTCACCGTCTAGTGTTTCCAACACCGAGAGCGCCCCTCACCATCGAGTGTTTCCAACACCGAGAGCGCCCCTCACCATCGAGTGTTTCCAACACCGAGAGCGCCCCTCACCTTAGTGTTTCCAACACCGAGAGCGCCCCTCACCTTAGTGTTTCCAACACCGAGAGCTCCCCTCACCATCGAGTGTTTCCAACACCGAGAGCGCCCCTCACCGTCTAGTGTTTCCAACACCGAGAGCGCCCCTCACCGTCTAGTGTTTCCAACACCGAGAACGCCCCTCACCGTCTAGTGTTTACAATACCGAGAGCGCCCCTCGCCGTCTAGTGTTTCCAACACCGAGAGCGCCCCTCACCGTCTAGTGTTTACAATACCGAGAGCGCCCCTCACCGTCTAGTGTTTCCAACACCGAGAGCGCCCCTCACCGTCTAGTGTACCCAACACCGAGAGCGCCCCTCACCATCGAGTGTTTCCAACACCGAGAGCGCCCCTCACCATCTAGTGTTTCCAACACCGAGAGCGCCCCTCACCGTCTAGTGTTTCCAACACCGAGAGCGCCCCTCACCGTCTAGTGTTTCCAACACCGAGAGCGCCCCTCACCGTCTAGTGTTTCCAACACCGAGAGCGCCCCTCATCGTCTAGTGTTTCCAACACCGAGAGCGCCCCTCACCTTAGTGTTTCCAACACCGAGAGCGCCCCTCACCGTCTAGTGTTTACAATACCGAGAGCGCCCCTCACCGTCTAGTGTTTCCAACACCGAGAGCGCCCCTCACCGTCTAGTGTTTCCAACACCGAGAGTGCCCCTCACCGTCTAGTGTTTCCAACACCGAGAGCGCCCCTCACCGTCTAGTGTTTCCAACACCGAGAGCGCCCCTCACCGTCTAGTGTTTCCAACACCGAGAGCGCCCCTCACCGTCTAGTGTTTCCAACACCGAGAGCGCCCCTCACCTTAGTGTTTCCAACACCGAGAGCACCCCTCCCCGTCTAGTGTTTACAATACCGAGAGCGCCCCTCACCGTCTAGTGTTTCCAACACCGAGAGCGCCCCTCACCGTCTAGTGTTTCCAACACCGAGAGCGCCCCTCACCGTCTAGTGTTTCCAACACCGAGAGCACCCCTCACCGTCTAGTGTTTCCAACACCGAGAGCGCCCCTCACCGTCTAGTGTTTCCAACACCGAGAGCGCCCCTCACCGTCTAGTGTTTCCAACACCGAGAGCGCCCCTCACCGTCTAGTGTTTCCAACACCGAGAGCACTCTTTGCTTAGTGTTTCCATCACACACACGAGCTGAATTAGGCCATTCAGCCCATCTAGCCTGCTCTGCTATTCAATCATTTCTTTTTAGAAATATAGAGTACCCAATAATAATGCCCTTCGCGGCGCATCTGACGCAGAGAGCGCCCCTCACCTTCTACCCAGACTCATACCTGAACAGTGAGGATTCCACATTCCGAATTTTTGTTTTAACCATGGTTGCATACTACATTTTCGGAGCATCCCCAGCCACTCTCAAGTACCTTGAGGGAGTTGGACCTGATGGTGAAGGGCATTGATCCATTTCCCAAAGAGCATGACATTGTCCTTGCATAATTCACTTTGGTTCCTGAGGCCTTTCCCAACTGGTGTACATGCTTATCAGCTGACAGTGGACCTCAGCAAAAGCTGATCACATAGTTAATGCCACCACTGCCTGAGATTGTCATCTGCTTTAAGTCTGCATCCTTCCTGATGGACTCAGCAAAAAGTTTAATGCAGCACACTGATAGAACATAGAACAGTACAGCACAGAACAGGCCCTTCGGCCCTCAATGTTGTGCCGAGCCATGATCACCCTACTCAAACTCACGTATCCACCCTATACCCGTAACCCAACAACCCCCCTTAACCTTACTTTTATTAGGACACTAGGGGCAATTTAGCATGGCCAATCCACCTGACCCGCACATCTTTGGACTGTGGGAGGAAACCAGAGCACCTGGAGGAAACCCACGCAGACAGGGGGAGGACGTGCAGACTCCACACGGACAGTGACCCAGCCGGGAATCGAACCTGGGACCCTGGAGCTGTGAAGCATTTATGCTAACCACCATGCTACCCTGCTGCCCCAAGACATAGGGGCAATGATAAGACAGGCAATAGAGGACAGCCTTGCCTGCATCAGATTTGATTGGTATTATTTCCAATTCCTACCCGCTGATGTGCTGACAGACTGTGGGCTTGCTCCTCAAGGTGACAGTAACTACAGTTTTACAATTGCAGGCCTAGCCAGGCTCAGGTTTGGAGCTCACACTAATACTTAGTGACTAAAAAGATTATTTTTCATAACATCTTTGTAACCTAAGGACATTCCAAGGTACTTTAATGTAGGGAAATGCATCAGCTAGTTTTTGCCCAATGAGCTTCCCCAATGGATAATCATTCTTTTATTGATTGTTGGTTATGGAATAAGATTAGTCAGGACTCGATCTTTTACATCCACCTGATAGGGTAGATGGAGCCTTGATTTAACATCCAAAACACAGCACTTCAGATGGTGCAGCACACCTTCAGTACTATGCTGGAGTGTCCGCATGGAGTATGGCCTCAAGTCTCCAGAGTGGCGCTTGAACCCAGGATTTTCCAAAGGACGGGAAAGAGTGTTAGCCACAGCTAATGTAGGAGGTTGGTTTGCAGGATGGTGGTGCACGGGTCGGCATCCTATGAACAGCAAATGGCCTGTAAATCTGGCATGGCAGGAGGGAGGAATGTTGGACATTGTTATTCAATGTTGTAGGAAATGGCAGAAGTTAGCATGGGGCTGCCATACTGAACAAAATTGGTTGGTTCACTAGGCCACTAGCTGCTTCTGATCAAGTGACACTGACAATGGATGTTCGAAATGAAAAGTGCTGCATCACCCAGCGCTAACAACCACATGTTGATAAACACACAATATTTAGCACGGTGAGCAGTGAGTCAATTGTGAGGTTCGATTGATGAGCCTAGGCCTTCAGGTGACTGGATTGAAACATGCTTGTCCATTGATCCATGATTTGGTTTGTTGATGAGGTCAAGACTTGATTGCACAAGTTAACAGGACATTCGGGAGGGGGAGCAGCCAGCTGTCATGGTACATCTCGGCACCAACAATATAGGTAAAATAACGTGATGAGGTCCTACAAACTGAATTTAAGGAGTTGGGAGTTAAACTAAAAAGTAGGACCTCAAAGGTAGTAATTTCAGGATTGCTACCAGTGCCTCGTGTTAGCCAGAGTAGTAATGTCAGGACAGATAAGATGAATATGTGGCTTGAGAGATGGTGCAAGAGGGAGAGATTCAAATTCTTGGGACATTGGAACCGATTCTGGGGAGGTGGCATCAGTACAAACCTGACGGTCTGCACCTGGGCAGGACGGGAATGAAGTGAGGGATCACTTTGGGATCAGTGACCGTAATTCCATTATTTTAAAGATATCTATGGAGAATGATAGGTCTGGTGCCAAAGTTAAAATTCTAAATTGGGGCATGGCCAATTTTGATGGTATTAGACAGGAACTTTTAAAAGTTGATTGGGGCAGTCTGTTGGAAGGCAATGGGACAGCTGGTAAGTGGGAGGCTTTCAAAAGTGTGTTTACCAGGATTCAGAATAAGCACATTCATTTTAGAGTGCAGGGCAAGGCTGGTAGAAGTAGAGAACCCTGGATGACTCAGGATATTGAGGCCCTGGTCAAAAATAAAAAAGAGGCATATGACATGCATAGGCAGCTGGGATCAAGTGGATCCCTTGAAGAGTATCGAGGTTGTCTGAGTAAAGTTGATAGAAATCTGGAGGGCAAAAAGGGGACATGAGATTGCTTTGGCAGATAAGGCAAAGGAAACTCCTAAGTGCTTCTACAAATACATAAAAGTGCAAAAGAGTAATGAAGGAAACAATAGGATCGACATGGTCATCTGTGTGCGAATCCACAAGAGATGAGTGAGGACCTAAATTAATATTTCTCATTGGTATTTACTGTTGAGAAAGGCATGGATATTAGGGAACTTGGAGAAATAAATAGTGATATCTTGAGATGTGTGTATATTCCAGAGAAGGAGGTGCTGGAAGGCTTAAAGTGCATCAAGACAGATAAATCCCAGGACCTGATGAAATGTATCCCAGGGCATTCTGGGAGACTGGGGAGTAAATTGCGTGTCCTCTGACAGAGATATTTGAATTGTTGATAGCCACCGGTGAGGTGCCTGAAGATTGGAGGGTAGCAAATGTTGAGCCTTTGTTTAAGAAGGACTGCAGGGAACAGCTTGGCAACTACAGACTGGTGAGCCGAACGTCTGTGGTGGGAAAGGTATAAGAAGGTGTTCTGGGAGACTAGATCTACAGGCATTTAGAGAGGCAAGGACTGATTCGGGACCGTCAGCTTGGCTTTTTGAGTGGAAAACCCCCATGCCTCATGAATTTGATTTCAGTTTTTGAAGGGGTAACCAAGAAGATGGATGAGGCCAGTGCAGTCGGCGTTGTCTACGTGGGCATTAGCAAGGCTTTTGACAAGGTACCACATGGTAGGTTGTTACATAAGGTTACATGAGGTAGCCGATTGGATACAAAATTGGCTTGGCGACAGAATACAAAAGGGTGGTTGTAGAGGGTTGTTTTGCAAACTGGAGGCCTGTGACCTGTGGTGTGCTCAGGGATCAGTGCTGGGTCCACTGTTATTTGTAATTTATAAAAATGATTTAGATGAGAATTTAGAAGGCATGGTTAATAAGTTTGCAGATGACACAAAGATTGATGGCATAGTGGACAGTGAAGAAGGTTTCTAGGATTGCAATTGATCTTGATCAATTGGGCCAGTGGGCCGATGAATGGCAGATGGAGTTTAATTTAGATAAGTGTGAGGTGGTGCATTTTGGTAGATCGAATCGGAGCAGGACCTACTGAGTTAATGGTAGGGTATGAGAGAGAATTATAGCACAAAGAGATCTAGGAGTACAAGTTCATAGCTCCTTGAAAGTGGGAGTCAAATGTAGACCGGGTGGTGAAAAGGCATTCGGCATGCTTGATTTCATTGGTCAGAACATTGAATACAGGAGTTGGACCATCTTGCTAAAGTTATACAAGACATTAGTACGGCCACACTTGGAATACTGTATACAGTTCTGGTCACCCTATTATAGAAAGGATATTATTAAACTAGAAAGAGTGCAGAAAAGATTTACTAGGATGCTACCGGCACTTGATGGTTTGAGTTATAAGGAGAGGCTGAATAGGCTGAGACGTTTTTCCCTGGAGCATAGGAAGCTTAAAGGTGATCTAATAGAGGTCTATAAAATAATGAATGGCATAGATAAGGTAGATAGTCAACATCTTTTCCCAAAGGTAAGGGAGTCTAAAACTAGGCATTGGTTTAAAATGAGAGGGGAGAGATACAAAAGGGTCCAGAGGGGTAATTTTTTCATGCAGAGGATGGAGAGTGTCTGGAACGAGCTGCCAGAGGCAGTAGTAGAGGCAGATATAGTTTTGTCTTTTAAAAATCATTTAGATAGTTTTTTTTTAAAAATAATTTTTATTGGAATTTTCACAAAATATCAAATATCAAAAACAGAAAATATCAACAAGAAAACAGTATTAACAACAAAAGCAAAACCCTAAACCAACACCCCCCCCCCCCCCCCCCCCAGTTCAGTACAGAACAGTACAGCACAGAACAATCCACCCTAAACCCGTAACCCAACAACCCCCCTTAACCTTACTTTTTAGGACACTACGGGCAATTTAGCATGGCCAATCCACCTAACCCGCACATCTTTGGACTGTGGGAGGAAACCGGAGCACCCGGAGGAAACCCACGCACACACGGGAGGACGTGCAGACTCCGCACAGACAGTGACCCAGCCGGGAACCGAACCTGGGACCCTGGAGCTGTGAAGCATTTATGCTAACCACCATGCTACCGTGCTGTCCTATTAGGGACGCAAAGGCCAGAACACCGGCCTCTTTCGCCTCCTGCACTCCCGGCTTCACTGCTACCTAAATATCGCAAGCCCCCAGCCTGGCTCGACCCTGGATCCTACCACCCTCGACACCATGTTTGCTACCCCCTTCCAAAATACCCCCAGCGCTGGGCATGCCCAGAACATATGGGCATGGTTCGCTGGGCTCCCCGAGCACCTAGCACACCTGTCTTCGCCCCCGAAGAACCTGCTCATCCTCGTCCCGGTCATGTGAGCCCTCTGCAGCACCTTGAACTGTAGGAGGCTAAGCCTTGCAGAAGAATGAAATGAAGAGGAGGAATTCACCATTTCCAGGGCATCCGCCCACGTTCCCTCCTCAATCTCCTCACCCAGCTCCTCTTCCCATTTACCCTTCAGCTCCTCCACCGAGGCCTCATCTACCTCCTGCATTACGTGGTACACGTCCAAAATCCTCCCCCCTCCAACCCACACCCCCGAAAGCACCCTGTCCCGTACCCCACGTGGAGGCAACAGAGGGAACCCTTCCACTTGCCGCCTGGCAAACGCCCTCACCTGCATGTACCTAAACATGTTCCCCGGGGGGAGCCCAAACTTCCCCTCTAACTCACCCAGGCTTGCAAACCTCCCATCTACAAACAGGTCCCTCGCATTTAGATAGTTAAATGGGAAAGATGGGATGTGGGCCAAATGTAGGCAATTGGGGTTAGGTTAGTGGTAAAAATTGGGCAGCACGGACAACCTGTTTTCATGCTGTAAACTTCTACGACTCAATAACTGGGCAGCACAGTAGCATAGTGGTTAGCACTGTGGCTTCACAGCACCAGGGTCTCGGGTCCGATTCCCCGCTGGGTCACTGTCTGTGCGGAGTCTGCACGTTTTCCCCGTGTCTGCGTGGGTTTCCTCCCACAGTCCAACGACGTGCAGGTTAGGTGGATCGACCTTGCTAAATTGCCGTCAGTGTCCATTAAGGTCAGGAGGGGTTATTAGCTTAGGGGGATAGGGTGGAAGTGAGGGTTTAAGTGGGTCGGTGCTGACTCGATGGGCCGAATGGCCTCCTTCTGCACTCTATGTTCTAATAACAGAAAAAGCATTCACCCTCGAAATGTCATTCTAAATGCCATGGCCAGCTGTGACCGAGTTCAGCTAAATTTATAACCCACTATGTGCCCAAGTTGAAGAAACATGTAGAAAACCTCTATCCCAACACATCAGTTGCTTATAACCAAGGTAAATGATCGATTTGGGGAATCATTAGTCCCCATTGAAAGCAGTTTTTTTTTGTGTGGGGCTTGATTTGGGTTTCTGAATGCCTGATGCCATTGGGGATAACCATACTTTGTTTCAGCTGCTGCAGAGGATGATCTGAAATGACTTCCGGTGGTGGCCATGGTGTGAGTGGTCGCACATTTGGCAGCTCCCGCTTGTGGTAGTGTTCTTGGGCCTTTTCCCCGATTAATGGATGGGTGTTTTGACCGAAAAGGGTGCAGGAGTGGTGGAGGAAGAGGTATATTCCACTGGTGGACCATAAGTGGTTTTAGGTGAAAGGAGTTGTCGGAGCAAGAAACTTTTCCTGTGACACGGAAAGATGGAGGACACAGGGGTCGGCCCTACCATCTCAAAGGTCTGTGGAGCAGCAGAGAAAGGAGTGTCTAGCGGACCTGGCGAAGATGGTGGACCCGCTTAAGGCGTGGATTGACCGTGTGGAGCTGAGGCTGGAGACTCAAAGCCATGCGATCCAGAAGATGGAGGAGATGGTGACGGCTGAAATGAAGGTGTTGAGAGATACCCAGAGGCGGCTTCAGGAAAAGGTCTTGAGAATCGCTCCCGGAGGCAGAATCTGAGGATTGTGGGGTTGCCAGAGGTCATTGAGGGAGTGGACGCTGGCTCTTGTGTAGCCAAAATGCTGGAGAAGTTGCTGGGGAAGGGGTGCTTTTAACGGCCCCTGGAGGTGGATCGGGCGCATAGGGCACTGATGAGGAAGTCGCAGGGTAACGAGCCGCCGAGGGTGATGGTGGAACTGAGGCTGGTGTGGTTGCACTGGTTCCTAGATAAAGAATGGATCTTGAAGTGGGCCAGGCAGATGAGGCGATGTAGCTGGCAGGGCAACGAGCTTCGGTGTACAGGACCAGGGTGCGGAGCTGGCTAAGGGGGGAGCGGGCTTTAATCGAGTGAAGGCTGCCCTCTTCAAGAAGGGGGGGTGAAGTTTGGGATGCTGTACCCGGCCCATCTCTGGGTGACCTACAATGGTCAGGAATGTTATTTTGGACACCGGAGGAAGTGATGGAGTTTGAGAGGCGGAGGAGGTGTTTGCGGAGGTTGGTTCTCCCTGTCCTCCTTACCAGGGAGGGCGGAGGGGGGGTAGATTTGGGGGGGAACCTTCGTTGGGATGTTTGAACTCTACTGTTTGGAGGGGAAGGTCATGTTGGGTGAGTGCATTGGGTTATGTTTTTTCTCTTTGTTTGTTGATATTGCTGTTTGCATAAAGATACTGGGGGGGGGGGGGGGGGGAGGTGAATCAATGAGGGGTAGGATGTTAGGCACAAAGGGCCTAGCCAGGCTAGCTGGGTGGGCTAGTTCACAGAAGCGCAGTGGGAGGTGAGCGGGTGGTTAGTGTGTTGATGGGGGTCAGGATTGTTGCTTTGTGGGAGGGGGGAGGACAGTTGGCGGGAAGGAGTTTTGAATTCAGGTATGTGGGGGTTGATGATGGTGGACATCCGAGTGCGGACCTGGTAGGTAGTGGGACATGGGCCTGAGGCTCTCTTCCCACTCCCCGACCGGGCTGATACCTGGAATGGAAGAGGGTTGAATGGGCCGGTCAAGTGGTCTGCGTGTTCGGGCATTTGAGGAGCTTAAATGAATGATGTGGCATTCTTGCAGCAAGCGCAGGGATCAGACAAAGCTAAGGAAAGGGTGGATAGGTCAAGTCTTTCATTCAGGATTAGATTTGAAGATGAGGGGGTGGCTGGTCTTGATAAATAAGCGGGTGGTGTTTGAGGTGGGGAATATAGTAGCAGACTCTGGTGGAGGTTTGTTATGGTGAGTGGGAAATTGGAGGGGATACAGGTGATGTATACGCCCCAAAAGGGGACGATGTGGAGTTTGAGGCAGGTGCAGGGGAAGATCCGATACCTGGACTCGCACCGGGGGGGGGGATTTTAACACGTTCATTGAACCAAAATTGGATCGGTCGAGTCCGAGGTAGGGAAGGCTTTGGCGAGGCAGTTGAAAGGGGTTAATGGAGCTGATGGGAGGAGTGGACCCGTGGAGAGTTAGCAGGCCGAGGGCGAAGGAATTAAAATTTTTCTTGCACGTACGTAGGGTGTACTCACGGATCGACTATTTTGTGATGGATAGGACGTTGTTGGCGGGGATGGTCGGTGCGGAGCACTTGGCGATTGTGGTTTCTGACCATGCGCCACATTGGGTGGACCTGCAGGTAGATTAGGGGCAGCACGGTAGCAGAAGTGGACAGCACTGTGGCTTCACAGCGCCAGGGTCCCAGGTTCGATTCCCCACTGGGTCACTGTCTCTGTGGAGTCTGCACGTTCTCCCCGTGTCTCTGCATGGGTTTCCTCCGGGCGCTCTGGTTTCCTCCCACAGTCCATATGCGTGCAGGTTAGGTGGATTGGCCACGATAAATTAGTGATCAAAAAGGTTCGGACGGGTTATTGGGTTACCGGGATAGGGTGGAAGTGAGGGCTTAAGCGGGTTGGTGCAGACTCGATGGGCCGAATGGCCTCCTGCACTATGTTCTAAATGGGGGGGTGTTCAGCGCCCGCAGTGGACGTAGATGTGAGACTATTTTTTTTTTTAATAAACAATTTTATTGAGGTAGTTTTTGGCTTTATAAATAGTTACAGACATCATCAGAAAGGAAGCAAAAAAGGCAAAAATGTGCAAACATCCACGTACTTTCAATACTTCCATCGTACCGTATTGCACAAGCCCGCTCCCCTCCCACCCGTACTACCCGCCATATTTTCCCTCCTACTCTACTCTACCCCCCCACCCCCCTGCTGACGCTCACTCTCCCGCAAAGAAGTCAATAAATGGTTGCCACCTTCGGGTGAACCCCTGCACAGATCCCCTCAAGGCGAACTTAATTTTTTCCATCCCCAGGAAACTTGACATGTCCGCAAGCCACCACTCAGTCTTCGGGGGCTTTGAGTCCCTCCACGCCAATAATATTCGTCGCCGGGCTATCAGGGAAGCAAAGGCCAGCACATCGGCCGCTTTCTCCCCCTGGACGCCCGGGTCTTCCGAACCCCAAAAATTGCCACCCCTGGACTCATCACCACCCTTGTTTTTAGCACCTGGGACATGACCCCCGCAAATCCCTCCCAGTACCCCCTCAGCTCAGGGCATGCCCAAAACATGTGCACATGGTTCGCTGGTCCTCCCGCGCACCTAGCGCATTTGTCCTCTATCCCGAAAAATTTGCTCATCCGAGCCACCGTCATATGGGCCCGGTGAACGACCTTAAATTGGATCAGCCCGAGCCTAGCACATGTCGCGGTCGAGTTTACCCTACTCAGGGCCTCTGCCCACAGCCCATTCTCCATTTCCCCGCCTAGCTCCTCCTCCCATTTAAGTTTCAGTTCCTCTGTCTGGGACCCTTCCTCCCTCATGAGCACCTTATAAATACCCGAGACTCTACCCTCCCCTTCGTCCCTCCCAGAGACTATTCTGTCTAGGATCCCCATTGGCGGGAGGCGCGGGAAAGATGGGACCTGTCTACAAACAAAGTCCCGCAACTGTAGGTATCTAAAATCATTTCCCCTTACCAACCCAAATTTCTCCTCCAAGCTCCTCAAACTCGCGAAGCTCCCTTCCAGGAACATATCACCCACCCTTCCCGCCCCTGCTCGCCGCCATACTCGGAACCCCCCATCCATACTGCCGGGGGCAAACCGATGGTTGTCGCAGATTGGCGCCCAGACAGACGCCCCCAACTCCCCCACATGCCTCCTCCACTGGCCCCATATCCGCAGGGTCGTCACCACTACCGGGCTGGTGGTGTACTTGGCCGGCGGCAGCGGTAGAGGAGCCGTGACCAGGGCTTCCAAACTGGAGCCCCTGCACGAAGCCGCCTCCACCCGCTCCCAAATAGACCCCGTACCCACCATCCACTTCCTTATCATAGCGATGTTGGCCGCCCAGTAATAATTGACCAGACTCGGCAACGCCAGCCCCCCCTCGCTGCGGTTCCTCTCCAACATCGCCTTCTTCACCCGCGGAGACTTTCCCGCCCAGACAAAGCTCATGATCAGCCCGTTAACTCTTTTGAAGAAGGACTGTGGGATAAAGATCGGGAGGCACTGAAAATAAACAAAATCGAGGGAGGATTGTCATCTTACAGTCTGCACCCTCCCTGCCAGCGACAGCGGGAGTGCATCCCATCTCCGAAACTCTCCCTTCATTTGCTCCACCACCCTGGCCAAATTTAACTTATGCAGCCTGCCCCAGTCTCGTGCCACCTGGATTCCCAAATACCGGAAATTTTCCTCAACTAACCTAAACGGTAGCCCTCTCAATCTGTTCTCCTGGCCCCTTGCCTGTACCACAAACATTTCACTCTTGACCGTATTTAATTTGTATCCTGAGAACTGGCCGAACTCCCTCAGCATTCCCAGTATAGTTCCCATCCCGGCCACTGGGTCCGACACGTACAGGAGCAGGTCGTCTGCATAAAGAGAAACCCTGTGTTCAACCCCGCCCCTCACCATCCCCTTCCAACCCTCTGCGGCTCTCAGCGCAATCGCCAGCGGCTCTATGGCCAGCGCAAACAGCAGCGGGGAGAGCGGGCAGCCCTGCCTGGTCCCTCGGTACAACCTAAAGTACTCCGACACTTCTCTGTTGGTCCTGACGCTGGCCCTCGGGGCCTGATATAATAATTTGATCCAATCCACCAATCCCTCCCCGAACCCAAACCGTCCGAGCACCTCCCATAGATATTCCCACTCCACCCGGTCAAAGGCCTTCTCGGCGTCCATAGCCACCACTACCTCCACCTCTCTACCCGCCGGGGGCATCATTATCACATTGAGCAATCTCCTCAGATTGGCCGCCAGCTGCCTACCTTTCACGAACCCCGTTTGATCCTCCCCAATCACCTCCGGTACACAGTCCTCCATTCTACCCGCCAGTACCTTTGCCAGGAGCTTGGCATCTACATTAATCAGGGAGATTGGCCTGTAGGACCCGCACACCTCCGGGTCTTTACCCCGCTTTAATATCAGAGATATGGTGGCTTGTGACATCGTCGGCGGCAGGTTCCCTCTGTCCCTTGCCTTATTGAAAACCCTCGCCAAGACCGGGCCCACCAGCTCCGAGAACTTTCTATAAAACTCTACTGGGTATCCATCCGGCCCCGGGGACTTCCCCGACTGCATGGCCTTTAGGCCCCCCAATACCTCCTCTACTCTAATCGGGGCCCCCAGCTCTTCCACTCGCCCCCCCCCAACTGTTGGGAATGTTAACCCATCCAGAAACCTTTTCATCCCCTCCGGTTCTTCTGGCGGCTCCGAAGTATACAGCTTACGATAGAAGTCCCGGAATACCCTATTCAATTCTGCCGGATCCTCCACTTTGTGCCCCCCCTCGTCCCTCACTCTACCTATTTCCCTGGCCGCCTCCCTCCTCCTAAGTTGCTGCGCTAACAGTCTGCTAGCCTTTTCCCCATACTCGTACACCACTCCCCTCGCCTTCCTAAGCTATTCCACGGCCCTGCTCGTGGATAGTGCCCCCAGTTCCGCCTGTAGCCTCTGCCTCTCCCTGAGTAAAACCTCCCCCGGGGACTCCGCGTGCTCTTCATCTATCCGGCCCATTTCCCTGACCAATCTATCCATCTCTGCCCAGTCTGCCTTGGCTCTATGGGCCCCAATTGAAATCAGCTCCCCCCGCACTACTGCCTTTAGCGCCTCCCAAACGATCGCCGCTGAGACCTCCCCAGTGTCATTCACCTGCAGGTAATTTTTTATACATTTCCGAAGCCTCTTGCAGATCCCCTCCTCCGACAGCAGTCCCACATCTAGCCTCCATTGCGGGCGTTGATAACTCGCTCCCCCGAACTGCAGGTCCACCCAATGCAGGGCATGGTCTGAAATGGTAATTGCTGAGTATTCCGTGTTCTTTACCTCCCCCCTACAGTCCCTGCTTAGCACAAAGAAATCTATCCTGGAATATACTTTGTGGACGTGCGAGTAAAACGAGTAGCCCCTTCCTGTTGGCTGTCCCTCTCTCCAGGGGTCCACTGCCCCCATTTGCTCCATAAACCCTTTCAGCTCCCTTGCCATTGCTGAGAGTCTACCCGTTCTGGGACACGACCGATCCAAAGTCGGGTCAAGGACCATGTTAAAGTCCCCTCCCATTATTAGCCTGCGAGAATCCAAGTCCGGGATCTTCCCCAGCACTCTTTTAATGAAGTCCACGTCATCCCAGTTCGGGGCATATATATTCACCAGCACCACTCTTCTCCCCTCCAGCCTGCCCCGTACCATCAGGTATCTGCCCCCCCTGTCTGCGGATATGCCCTCTGCCTCAAATTGCACGCGCTTGTTGATCATGATTGCCACCCCTCTGGACTTCGAGTCCAAGTCCGAGTGGAAGACCTGGCTAATCCAGCCCTTCCTTAGCCTGGTCTGGTCTGACACTTTCAGATGTGTCTCCTGCAACATAATTACGTCCGCCCTCAGGGCCCGCAAGTGCGCGAACACCCTCTTAACCGGCCCATTCAGTCCCTTGACGTTCCAGGTGATCAGCCTGGTCGGGGGGCACATCCCACCCCCCCCACCCCGCCGGTCAGCCATAGCCTTTCTCGGGCCAGCCCCTGACCCGTGCGTCGCGCCCTTCCTGGCCCGCCCTATAGCTGCCTCCACCCTCGACCTCCTTTCCAGTGCCTATTTCAAGTCCCTCTCCCGTCAGCAGAACAACCCCCCCCCTCCCCTAACCCCATCCCCCGATACCCCCACCCCTGCCATCTACTGGCTGTAACTGCCCCCCCCCATCTGACTTCCTTGACTAGCCAATCTGCTAGCCCGGTGACTCAACACTCCGGCGCCTTCCTGTCCCATTCCCCTTGTTTCCCCGCCCTCCTCCCCACCCACTGGGGCAAGCCGGCTCCAGTGTCTTCCGCGAGCTGCACAAAAAGCCCAAACAGAAAAAAAAAGGGAAAAAAACATAGAAAAAAGAGAAAAAGCACATAAATGTCCATGAACAAAGGAAAGAGTCTCAAATGTTCCGCTTGGCCCCATTGGCCCAGCAAACCGTTGAGCAGCAGTCCAGGCACATTCGGCGTTCCTCCCCACAGAAATCCTCGGGCCCTAACTCGCGTCCTTGGGGCCTCCTTTCGGGACCAGCCCCAGGTCCCTCACAAAATCCATCGCTTCTTCGGGCTCGGAAAAGTAGTGGTGTTGACCCTGGTGCGTGACCCATAGCCGAGCTGGGAACAGCAGACCAAACTTCACGTGCTTCTTGAACAGCACCTCCTTGACATTCTTAAAGGCTGCTCGCCGCCGAGCCACCTCCTGGCTTAGGTCCTGATAGATGCGGAGAACACTGTTATTCCACGTGCTGCTCCTGGCGCTCTTTGCCCACTGTAGCACCCGCTCCTTGTCCACGAACCTGTGGAACCTAATCACCATCGGGCGGGGGGGTCCGCCCAGCCGCCCCTGCCTCGCCTGCACCCTGTGTGCCCCCTCCAGCTCCAGCGGTCGCGGAAAGGCTTCGGCCCCCATCAGCTGCTTCAGCAGGTCTGCTACAAACGCTGCAGCATCAGCTCCCTCCGCCCCCTCCGGGAGGCCGACCATCCTCAGATTGTTCCTGCGGACTCTATTCTCCAGCTCCTCCACTCTGTCCAGCAGTCTTCTCTGCCGCTCTTTCAGGCCGTCCACTTCTAGCGCTGCAACCGTTTGCGCATCCGCCTGCTCCTCCACCGCCTCTCCCAGCTCCTTAACTTTAACATCCTGGGCGTCCAGCCTCTGGTTCAGCTGATCCACCGCTTTCTGGATTGGGTCCAAGCTGTCCCGCTTCAGCGCTTCAAAACTGGACTTCATTACCTGGAGCATGTTATCCAGCGCCAGCTGGATTGCTGAGTCCGGGTTCCGTGTGTCCACCATCTTAGGTCCCAGGTAATTTTCTTCCGGTCCTTGTCTCTGTCCCTTTTTCTCCTTCTCCTTCTGCTTTCTGGAATCCCGCTGTTCCATGTGCCGCAGCCCGCTCCTCAGCGCCTCCGCTGCCGCTTTCCTTCGCCCAGCTCCTTCAATTTTACCTCCTGGGCATCTGAAGTGGGTCCAAGCTGTCCCTCCTCAGCAACTCCAAACTTTTTCTTTTTCCCTTTGTCCTGGAGGAAGGAAGGTCCGTGGGTCCGCCATCTTACCCTGCAGGTCAGCTTCCTCCTTCTCTCTCTCTCTCCTTCTTCCTCACCTGCTGGCCTCCCACACTTACATCATCTGCAGCCCGCTCTCCTCCTCTATTCTGCCTTTCTGCCGCCTCCGTGGTCCCGCTATCGCGGGGAAACAGCTGTTCCAGCCGGCCGGAGTGAGAGCCCACCGAATGTGCGGCTCACCCGGACATCGCCGCCACCGGAAGTCGTAGATGTGAGACTATTAACGGATGAGGAGGTTTGTGAGTGGGTGAGAGCTGCTATTCAGGGATATTTGGAGTTGAATGATGCGCTGTGAGAGGCGTTGAAGGCACTGGTGTGGGGGAATTTAGATCAATACAGGCGCAGAGGGACAAGACGGAGCGGGCGGAGATGGTGAGGTTAGTGGATGAGATCATGCAGGTCGATAGGTATTAGCAGGCCCAGGAGGCAGGGTTGTTGAGGGAGTGGCAGAAATTCCAGGTGGAGTTTGGAATGATGTCTACAGGTAAGATGGTAGGGCAGTTAAGGACTAGGGGGCAGTCAATGAATGTGGGGAAAAGGCGAGTAGGATGTTGACACAGCAATTGAGGATGCAGGATGCGGCGAGGGAGATCAGAAATGTGAAGGACAGGAGGGGGAACACGGTCTCGGATCCAGTTGGGTTGAATGGAGTGTTTGAGGACTGTTCTGAGAGGCTATATGATTCAGAACCCCCGGGTGGAGGGAATGGAGCATTTCTTGGATGGGTTGGAGTTCCCTAAGGTGGAGGAGGACCTGGTGGAGAGACTGGGGAGCCCCCATTGAGCTGGTGGAGGTGTAGGAAGGCATGGGGGCAATGCAGGCAGGGAAGGTCCTGGGCCCAGATGGGTTCCCGGTGGATCTTTATAAGAAGTTTTCAGGAGACCCTGTTGGTAACAGGTGTGCTCCTTCCTACTTTATCGCAGGTCTCAGTCTCCTTAATTTTAAGAGGGATAAGGACCCGAAGCAGTGTGGGTCTTACCGGCCAATTTCATTGCTAAATGTGGACGCTAAGTTGCTGGCCAAGATCCTGGCCTCACGGATTGAGGACTGTGTGCTGGGTGCGGTAGGGGAGGATCAGACGGAGTTTGTGATGGGGAGGCATCTGTAGACGTCTGCATCTGCATCATGGGCAGCTCGGTAGCATGGTGGTTAGCATAAATGCTTCACAGCTCCAGGGTCCCAGGTTCGATTCCCGGCTGGGTCACTGTCTGTGCGGAGTCTGCACGTCCTCCCCGTGTGTGCGTGGGTTTCCTCCGGGTGCTCCGGTTTCATCCCACAGTCCAAAGATGTGCGGGTTAGGTGGATTGGCCATGCTAAATTGCCCGTAGTGTCCTAAAAAGTAAAGTTAAGGGGGGGGGGGGTTGTTGGGTTACGGGTATAGGGTGGATACGTGGGTTTGAGTAGGGTGATCATGGCTCGGCACAACATCGAGGGCCGAAGGGCCTGTTCTGTGCTGTACTGTTCTATGTTCTAGACTAATATTCGGTGTTTGTTAAACGTTATAATGATTCCCCCCCGAGGGATCGTTATAATGATGGCCCCGGAGGGATGAAGAGTGGAATTGGTGGTCACATTGGATGCAGAGAAGGCCTTTGACCGGGTGGAGTGGGATTATTTGTGGGAGGTATTGGAACGGTTTGGGTTTGGGCAAGGGTTTGTAGACTGGGACCGGCTGCTATATCGGGCACCGACAGAGTGTGCGGACGAACCGGGTGAACTCTAAAGTATTTCAGATTGCGTTGTGGGATGAGGCAACATTGCTCTTTGGCGATAGAGCTATTGTCAATGATGCTCAGAGCGTCCAAGGGATTGGCAGGGGATAGTGCAGCGGGGGGGGGGGGATTCGAATGGGGCATAGGATCTCGCTGTATGCAGACGATCTGTTGCTCCATATATCAAACAAGTTGGAAGTTATTGGGAGTATTGGAGGAATTTGGCCGATTGTCGGGATACAAATTGAATATGGAGAAGAGTGAGGTTTTCCCGAATCATGCGAGGGGCAGGAGAAGAGGTTGGGGAAGTTGCCATTTAGAGTAGTTGGGGGCGAGCTTTAGGTATTTGGGCATTCGGGTGCGTGGGGTGGCTTCCACCCCACACGCTGAATCTGGTTTGGTTGGTGGAGCAAATGAAAATGAATTTTATAATGTGCTCCCGCTGACGGGACGGGTGCAATCGGTGAAGATAGCGGTTCTCCTGAGGTTCTTATGTGTTCCAGAATCTCCCGATCTTTATCCCACAGGCTTTTTTTAGGAGGATTAATGCACAGATATCAGGGTTTGTTTGGACGGGGGGCGGGAGGGGGTAAAGCCCTGCGGATTAAGAGGGTGCTGCTGGAGCGGGGTCCAGTGGGGGGATGCAGTTAGGCTCTTCCAAACTTGATGAATTATTTTTGGACGACGAATATAGCTACGGTCAGGAAATGGTTAGTCGGCGAGGGGTCGGTCTGGGAACGGATAGACAGCCTCTTGTAAAGACTCTGGTTTATGGGCACTGGTGACGGCGCCTCTGCCGTTTCCACCGGCCAGATATCGCACAAACCCGGTAGTGGCCCTGAGGGTGTGGGGACAGTATCGACAGCACCTGAGGCTGGAAGGGGCCTCGCTGGATCTGCAGTTTGTCCCGAGGGGGGCTCGATGGGGTTTTCATGGGTGGCGATGGGCAGGGATTGAGCGGTTTGGGTATCTATTGGGGCGGTTTCTTGAGCTTGGAGGAGCTAGTGGAGGAATTTGAGCTGCCCAGCGGGAATGGGTTTCCGGCATTTGGAGGTGAGGGATTTTGTTAGGAAGCGGGTGCCGGCCTTTCCCCACCTGCCGCCCTGGGGTTGCAGGACGAAGTGGTGTCAAAAGCAGGGGTAGATGAGGGCAGAGTGTCTGGAATCTATAAAGAGTTAATGGATTAGGAAAGTGCCCCAATTGGTGTGGTGAAGCAAAAGTGGGAGGAAGAGTTAGGGAAGGAGGTGGAGGCTGGGTTGTGGGAGAGTGGCTTTGAGGAGAGTGAACGCATCCTATGTGTGTGCTAGGCTTAGCCTTATTCAGTTCAAAGTGGTGCACAGGGCACATATGACTGTGGCCAGGATGAACAGGTTTTTTGAAGGGGTGGAGAATATGTGTGGGCGGTTTGCGGGTGGGCATGTTCGAAGCTTGGGGAATTCTGTGGGAGTTCGCCGATGTTATGGTCCTGAGTCCAGAAGTGGCGATCTTTGGAGTGTCAGAAGACCGAGGTGTCCAGGGGGCGAGAGGCCTTGGCCTTTGTCTCCCTGGAAGCCCGGTGATGGATCTTATTAGAATGGCAGAACTCGGGACCGCCGAAACCGGGGGGGTTTGGGTGAGTGACCTAGCAGAGTCCCTCAAGCTGGAGAAATTAAAGTTCGCTTTTAAAGGGTCTGTAGAGGGGTTTGTCCGGAGGTGGCAGCTGTTCATCGACTTCTTCGAAAACAGATATGATGTCAGCGGCGGGGGGAGGGGGTTTAAAAAAGGTCTTTGGGGAGCGGGACGGTGGGGTGTTAGATATTTATTTGTTTTGAGTATTTGCATTCCTGTTTGCTTGCTTTTTTATGATGATGTATGATGTATGTTTGATGGGGCCTCACGGTAGCATGGTGGTTAGCATCAATGCTTCACAGCTCCAGGGTCCCAGGTTCGATTCCCGGCTGGGTCACTGTCTGTGTGGAGTCTGCACGTCCTCCCCGTGTGTGCGTGGGTTTCCTCCGGGTGCTCCGGTTTCCTCCCACAGTCCAAAGATGTGCGGGTTAGGTGGATTGGCCATGCTAAATTGCCCGTAGTGTAAGGTTAATGGGGGGATTGTTGGGTTACGGGTATACGGGTTACGTGGGTTTAAGTAGGGTGATCATTGCTCGGCACAACATCGAGGGCCGAAGGGCCTGTTCTGTGCTGTACTGTTCTATGTTCTATGTATGTGCCTCAAGAAAATAGTTTTTTAAAAAGAGGATGATCTGAAACAGTTGATTGATTGATATTTCTTGCTGATGTGGCAAGACATGTACCGAAGTACAATGAAAAGTACACAGTACGTACATAGTAGACAAAAGAATGATCAACAAGAGTACATTGACAAATAGTACATCAACAAATAGTGATTGGTTACAGCGCGGAACAAGGGCAAAGCAAGCAATATATGAACAAGAGCAGCATAGGGCGTAGTGAATAGTGTTCTTGCAGGGAACTGATCAGTCCGAGGAAGAATTGTTGAGTCTCGTAACTGTGCGGAAGAAGCTGTTCCTATGTTTGGATGTGCGGGTCTTCAGACTTCTGTATCTTCTGCCTGATGGAAGGGTCTGGAAGAAGGCAAAGCCTGGGTGGGAGGGGTCTCTGTCAATGCTGTCTGCCTTTCTGAGGCAGCGGGAGATGTATACAGAATCAATGGGAGGATGGCAAGCATGTGTGATGCGTTGGGCTGAGTTCACCACACTCTGCAGTTTCTTGCGATCTTGGGCCGAGTAGTTGCCGTACCAAGCTGTGATGCAGCTGGCTAGGATGCTCTCTATAGCACATCTGTAGAAGTGTGAGAGTTGATGCAGAGATGCTGAATTTATTTAGCTTCCGTAGGAAGTAGAGACGTTGTTGGACTTTTTTTTGCAACGTGCGTGGACCAGGAAAGACTATTGGCGATGGTGAACCCCGGGAACTTAAAGCTATCGACCATGGGCAGCACGGTAGCATTGTGGGTAGCATAAATGCTTCACAGCTCCAGGGTCCCAGGTTCGATTCCCGGCTAGGTCACTGTCTGTGCGGAGTCTGCACGTCCTCCCCGTGTCTGCGTGGGTTTCCTCCGGGTGCCCCGGTTTCCTCCCACAGTCCAAAGATGTGCGGGTTAGGTGGATTGGCCATGCTAAATTGCCCGTAGTGTCCTAAAAAGTAAGGTATGGGGGGGGGGGGTTGTTGGGTTACGGGTATAGGGTGGATACGTGGGTTTGAGTAGGGTGATCATTGCTCGGCACAACATCAAGGGCCAAAGGGCCTGTTCTGTGCTGTACTGTTCTATGTTCTATGTCCACTTCGGAGCCATTGATGTAGACGGGGGGGGGGGGGGGGGGGGGGTCGAGCTACATTTCCCGAAGTCTGTGATCAGTTCCTTGGTTGTTCCAACATTTAGAGAGGCTGTTTTCAGTACACCATGCAACCAAATGAACTATCTCCCTTCTGTAGTCTGATTCGTCGATGTTTGAGTTAAAATGACATTTGCATTATTGCTACAGCAACCTGAAGTAAACATGGGGCTGGATTTTCTTCTGGGTGTGGAAGCGTGTTATGGTCTGAATTACCAGATTTTGATAAAAATTTTTGGAGAAAATCTATTTTCCTTTTAAGTTCCCAATCCAACATCATTTTCCTTTGGCCTTTTAGCATGCCAGGAGTGCCTAGTGTGCAAAATGTCCTCCAACCTCCACTGAGGTCAGGTTCCCTTTTTTAAAGGGGCCGATGGTGCGGAGTTTTGGAAGCCCATTTAAAATATGCCAGGTTTGAGAGCTTGTGAAGAAAATAAAAAGCCTGTTGAGTCAGGAACATTCAGGAAGGTATGTGTAAAATGTTTACACACCTTCATATACCTTTAGGTGCTGTACTTTAATGTTGACGTATTTTTAATGCAGTGATTCATCGGGATCTGTCCAACAAAGGTAAGGTGATCCTTACATTGATCGGCATTGTGTAATTGTTCAGATGCATAACAGTACATTTTGCAAAGGAGAAAGTGCCATAATGTGTAAAACATGTCCTCTGCTTTCATGTTTTTGTGTGCATTCTTCACCTCTGTTAATTGACTGACGTTGTTTAGAAATGGAAATGACTTCTGTCATTTCAACACCATAATTCCAGCCAAGCTCATATCAAAGCTCCAAAACCTAGGACTTGGCTCTCCACTCTGCAACTGGATCCTTGATTTTCTGACCAACAGACCACAATCAGTAAGAATGAACACCAACACCTCCTCCACAATAGTCCTCAATACCGGTGCCCCGCAAGGCTGCGTACTTAGCCCCCTACTCTACTCCCTGTACACACACAACTGCGTGGCAAAATTTGGTTCCAACACCATCTACAAGTTTACTGATGATACGACCATAGTGGGCCGGATCTCGAATAACGACGAGTCAGAATACAGGAGGGAGATAGAGAACTTAGTGGAGTGGTGTAACGACAACAATCTTTCCATCAAAGCCAGCAAAACTAAAGAGCTGGTCATCGATTTCAGGAAGCAAAGTACTGTACACACCCCTGTCAGCATCAACGGGGCCGAAGTGGAGATGGTTAGCAGTTGCAAATTTCTAGGGGTGCACATCACCAAAAATCTGTCCTGGTCCACTCACGACGACGCTATCACCAAAAAAGCACTTCCTCAGGAAACTAAGGAAATTTGGCATGTCCACATTAACCCTTACCAACTTTTACAGATGCACTATAGAAAGTATCCTATCGGGCTGCATCACAGCCTGGTATGGCAACTGCTCGGCCCAGGACCGCAAGGAACTTCAGAGAGTCATGAATACCGCCCAGTCCATCACACAAACCTGCCTCCCATCCATTGATTCCATCTACACCTCCCGCTGCTGGGGGAAAGCGGGCGGCATAATCAAGGATCCCTCCCACCCGGCTTACTCACTTTTCCAACTACTTCCATCGGGCAGGAGATACAGAAGTCTGAGAACACGCACGAACAGACTCAAAAACAGCTTCTTCCCCACTGTCACAAGACTCCTAAACGACCCTCTTATTGACTGACCTCATTGACACTACACCCTGTATGCTTCATCCGATGCCAATGCTTATGTAGTTACATTGTATATCTTGTGTTGCCCTATTATGTATTTTCTTGAATTTTGTTTAATTCCCTTTTCTTCCATGTACTGAATGATCTGTTGAGCTGCTTGCAGAAAAATACTTTTCACTGTACCTCGGTACATGTGACAATAAACAAATCCGATCCAATCCAGTCATTGGAGCTGGAAGCTTTTGTTATGACACCTGTTTTATTATGAAGGCTTGGCTTTGTTTTAAAAACTTTAGCTCAGCAGTTGGTCTCATTGATCATGACTAAACTTTTGTGAACCTATAATAAGATTGTCTTTATGGTTTCTTGCGTGTTTACAAACCTAATCGACTCTGAAACATAGAAAGATAGAAAAAATAGGAGCAGGAGACGGCCATTTGGCCCTTCAAGCCCACTGCGCCATTCATTATGGTCATGGCTGATCATCCAACGCAATAGCCTAATCCCACTTTCCCCCATATTCCCCATATCCTTTGATCCCCTTTACCCCAAGTACTATATCTAACTGCTTCTTGAAACCATACAATGTTTTGGACTCAACTACTTTCTGAGGTAATGAATTCCACAAGCTCACCACTCTGGGTGAAGAAATTTCTCCCCATCTCTGTCCTAAATGGTCTACCCCGTATCCTCAGACTGTGACCCCAGGTTCTGGACACACCCACCATCGGGAACATCCTTCCTGCATCAACCCTGTCCAATCCTGTTAGAATTTTATAGGTTTCTATGAGATCCCTCTTCATTTTTCTGAACTCCAACTAATCCAATCCTACCCGATTCAATCTCTCCTCGTAAGTCAGCCATCCCAGGAATCAGTCTGGTAAACCTTTGCTACACTCCCTCTATAGCTAGAGCATCCTTCCTCAGATAAAGAGACCAAAACTGCCTCACCAAGCTCCTGTATAATTGCAGTAAGACATATCTGCTCCTGTACTCTCATCCTCTCGCTATGAAGGCGAGCATACCATTTGCCTTCTTTACTGCCTGCTGCACCGCATGCTTACCTTCAATGACTGGTGCACAAGGACATCCAGTTCTCGTTGCACGTCCCCCCTCCTAATTTATGGCCATTCAGATAGTAGTCTTGCTTAACTACCAAAGTGGATAACATCGCATTTATCCAAATTATACTGTATCTGCCATTAATTTGCCCACTCACTCAACTTGTCCATATCACACTGAAGGATTTCTACATCTTCCTCACAGCTCACCCTCCCACCCAACTTTGTGTCATCTGCAAATTTGGAGATATGACATTTTGTTCTCGTCTAAATCATCAATATATATATTGTGAATAGCTGGGGTCCTAGCACCGATCCCTACAGTACCCTAGTAGTCACTGTCTGACAACCAGTTTTCTATCCATCTCAATACACTACCCCTAATCCATGCATTTTAATTTTACACGCTATCTTTGATGCGGAACTTTGTCAGAAACCTTCTGAAAGTCCAAATGCACCACACCCACTGGTTCCCATTCATCAATTCAACTAGTTACACACTCCAAGAATTCCGTAGATTTGTCAAGCATGATTTCCCCTTCATAAATCCATGCTGACTCTGTCCAATCCTGCCACTGTTTTCAAAGAGCTCTGCTATAAAATCTTTGATAATGGATTCTAGAATTTTCCCCACTACTGCCGTCAGGTTCATTGGTCAATAATTCCCTGCTTTCTCTCTACCTCCCTTTTTGATTAGTACCCTCCAATTTGCAGGAACTGTTCCGCAGTCTGTAGAATCCTGGAAGATGATCAACATTGCATCCACTTTTTCTAGAGCCTCCTGGAATGTAGATTAAACGATTACAACTTTTACCTTTGGGATTTTTGGTCCAGTGTCATTGATAGTGAGTTTGAATTAATAGCTTTCTTCAGTTGTTAGATATTTGATAATTTTCCAATAATTTTAAAATAATTTCCATTTCTATTGCATGGTTCCTGAGAACTGTACATGTTGTACATGGGGCAAGTGACTATGGCGAATACATTGCCGCCATAGAGATGGCATGGGGAAATACTTATTTTTAAATAAATTTAGAGTACCCAATTAATTTTCCAATTAAGGGGCAATTTAGCGTGGCCAATCCACCTAGCCTGCACATCTTTGGGTTGTGGGGGCAAAACCCACCCAAACACGGGGAGAATATGCAAACTGCACATGGACATTGACCCAGTGCCGGGATCAAACCTGGGACCTCGGTGCCGTGAGGCAGCAGGGCTAACCCACTTCGCCACCGTGCTGCCCTTGCATGGGGAACTATGAGGTGACATGGGGCATCAGAAGTGGCGTGGGGATGTAGAGGTTGCTTTGGGGAATGAGAGGTGAGAATACGAGAGGTGGCATCAGGAAATGTGGGATGGCATGGAGGTCGAGGGGTAAACTTTAAACAATGTTGGGAGCTCGGCTGCTATGTTGAAAAACCTGGGTGGACTGTCTAGTTGGTCTGCCTCCACACCTATACTCCTCATGCACTTAATTATTACAGCTTGCAAAATGCTGTACAAACCCGCGCCTGTGTGAAAATCCCTCTCAAAGTCACACGTGGGTTGGTTGAGTAATTTGCAAGGTGCAAGAGTGAGCAGGTCAGACTTTCCTGAGCCTGAATGAAAATTTGGCCTGTGAAACTTGCCAAATACATGAGTTAGAGAGCTGTGTCACTGAGTGAGAAAGCTGGTCAGTTATCCTGCTGATAAGACAAAGAAAGTTGCACTTTGAGCATACTAAACTGATTCCTTTCACACACATACATTTGTTAAACTTTTTTTCCATCCCCTTTAAAACTGAACCTCGCCCAGCAGTGAATTTGAAGTATAGAATTCACACAGTGCAGAAAAGGGCATTTGGCCCATTGAGTCTGCATTGACCCTCCGAAAGGGCACTCAGACCCTCCGAAAGGGCTCTACTGCCTGATCCCCGTAACCCCACCTACCTTGCATACCTTTGGACACTATGTGGAAATTTAGCGTGTCCAATTCACCTAACCTGCACATTTTTGGACTGTGGGAGGAAACCGGAACACCCAGAGGAAATCCACGCAGGCACGGGAGAATATGCAAACTCCACACGAACAGTCACCCAAGGTTGGAATTGAACCTGGGTCCCTGCCACTGTGAGGCAGCAGTTCTAAATTGGTCCACCTCTGACTGGTTGGTGAGAGTGTTCTACTTTAGGCTTGAGCTTCTATTAGGTTAGGTTAGATTAGGTTAGGATAAATGGTCGGCACAGTATTGTGGCCGAAGGGCCTGTACTGTTCTATGTTCCCAATGTTACAGCGCTGGAAACCATCACAGACACTGGGCCCTGGATTTGGAGTGAAGTTGAATGTTTTGCCCTGCATGGTGTTGGGTGTTGAATATTTTTGGACATTGGACATCTCTGCACTGTGTGCACCGTGGTAGAATAGAGCTTGGGGAAACCGTTTTTGGTAGAATTTTATGCTTGAGGCATTGTTTGAACTAATGCCAAGTGGCCACTGATCTTGTGAACCTATTGCTGGTGAAGTCGGGCCCTGGTTGGCTGCTTTCTAATATCTGTTTTATATTTCCAGGAGTGCTGGAAGAGGCGGAGTTTTATAACATTGCATTACTTGTTCGGTTGGTCAAAGAACGGATTAGGGATCTGGAGAATAGGACCTCGCAGGTGAGAGCTCCTGTCTATTTTGACCGTTTGGTCATTTATTTCATCAGGAACCAGGTACCGATAGCTGAAGTTTCTGACAACTCTTTGCAAACCAGTCTGTGTTTACACCATACAAAGGCAGAGTGCAAACATGGGTGTCACTTCAGTGTGTGGCGCACACTAATGAATCCAGAACAGTAGAGTCTGGTTTAGAATAGAGATTCTGAAAAAAATGAATCGACTTTTAGAAATTGGCAGTGTCCTTGTAAATTCACAAAATGTACAGTCAGCTTATTATGTAATCTTTTGGGGTATGTTTGGAATGCACCAATAAAAACTCAACCTCCCCAATGCATATCCTTGACCAGATACGCTAAAGGCCAAAAGGTGGGAATGCCATTTATCCTTCTAACAATAGACCACAGCAAAACATCAACTTGCAATCAGAAAGGCAGAGTTGGTTGGTTGGAGTTGAAAGATTTCCAACGTTTTCAGACCCGAAAATAGCATTGTCTAAACATGGACACAGATACATTCAGCAACTAAGGTGAGAGTGACTTGCCTTGACATTAAGGCAGCATGTGACCCAAGTATGGCATCAAGGCGCCCTGGTAAAACTGAGCACAGTGGGATATGAGGCAAAACTCATCACTGACTCGAGTCATGCCAAGGACAAAGGAAGACGGTTTTTGGAGGCCAATCATCTCAGCTCTAGGCCATCACTGTAGGATTTCCTGTAGTCTGCAAATTGACTTCAGCTGCTTTATCGTTACCTTCCCTACATAAATTCAGATGGCGATGTTTGCTAATGATTGTTTGGTGTTCAGTTTCAATCACAATTCTTCAGATAATTAAGCAGATCTTGCCTACATGCAGCAAAAGCTGGGTGGCATTCAGGCTTGGTGTAATTAATAGCAGCAACAATTTGTATTCTTACAGTACCTTTAATGTAGTAAAACGTCCCAAGGTACTTCACCAACTGTCATCAGTAAAAATTTGACACTGAGCGGATGACCAAAAAAAGCATTGACTAAAGGAGGAAAGAGGTGGCGGTTTAATTGTCTCTGACCGCTTTATGCATTAATGAGAATTACTGTGCTGGTATATTTAACCGTGTAATGTCCACTTGACAGGGTCCAGTTAAACACGTTTACCGTGTCCTGCAATGTCAGGAGGAGGAGCTAACCCAGATGGTTTCTACCATGTCGGATGGTTGGAAATTTGAGCAGGTACCACCCTAATTATCAGTCATTGTTAACTAAGGATCTACAATATTGACCGGGTCGTTCGTTGAAACTATCAGCAGATTATGCAGCCACAGTTACAAGGGTACGTTGAAGGTAACTGAACTAATACTGGGAATTGGAATTGCAGCCAATATTTACACTGAGCGGGGCTGTTTGTGAGGTGCCAGAATTGTGAGGCCGAGTACAGAATGGGTTTGTTTGAACCACCAGGGAGGACTGCTTCTGTGACCCCTACACCCCTGTAATATGCACGTTGGGAATTTTTTTTTGCCCCTCAACATCCCCATATTGTGTTGGTTGGGAGTTGCCCATGTCACTCTGCAGTTCCCTATAACCAGTGTTCATTTAATCTTTGAATAATATTCTGCGCTCAGTTTATTGTTGTGTGGAAAGGAGGATTATATTGGGATGCAGCTCTGCAATGTGACAGCACATACAGGTCTGTTTATAAGAAATTCCTTCTGGCTATTTTAATAAAAGGATCTGTTTGTTATAGAGGGTGCTACATGCGTTTGAACAGCAGATTTGAATACACATGCCCACCCACGCATAACATCTACAGGGTAATCACGCTGTGAGATATATTTTTCTTTTTTTTTATAAATTTAGAATACCCAATTCTTCTTTTCCCCAATTAAGGGGCAATTTAGCATGGCCAGTTCACCTCCCCTGCACATCTTTGGGTTGTGGGGGTGAGACCCACAGAAACTGAGTGCGCGCGAATTGCACACAGACAGTGACCCGGGGCCAGGATCGAACCTGGGTCATCAGCGCTGAGGCAGCAGTGCTAAGCACTGCACAGCCATGCCACACCGTGTGATATTAGCGAGTGAATGGATTAGTTGCTGGCATGCTAATATAAAGCATGATTTCACCAGTATATTCCTGTGTTGTACAGGCCCCATCGTGTATGGATGAGATCATTTACAGACAGAGTGCTGCTGAATGGGTGGCTTTGTGGTGCACACCAGCTGTTAAGGAACTGCCAGTAGAATAAAGGTTTCATGCACTGGAACCATGACTATTTTTATGTGGAGTTTTGAAATGCTTTCTTTAGAATCTGTGGAAGAGTTCCAATGGTCACCGTGAGCAGGGAAACTAAACACGTTTCTAGCTTCCTTACAATAACCAGAAGATTATTTTCCCATTGTGTAAAAGGTCCCATATGGGAGACCGATAAAGAAGGCAAGTGTGCATGGGATACAGGGTAACGGGATGGATTTAAAATTGGCTTAGCTGTAGGAGACAAGAGGGTGATGACAGATGTCTGCTGTAGAGACTGGGTGCAAGTGTCCAGTGGCAAACCACAAGGATCTGTGCTGGATCCCCTATTGTTTATCGTTTATATAAATGCATTAGATCTCTATGTGGGCGGTAAGATCAGTAAGTTTATGGATGACACAAAGGTTGGCGGGGTGGTTAACAGTGAGATTGAGTGTCATGGGTTACAGGAATATATAGACGCGACGGTCAAATGGGCAGAAAAGTGGCTGATGGAATTTAACGCTGAAAAGTGGGAGGAGTAATGTGACAAGGAAGTATTCAAGGCAGCACGGTATCATAGTGGTTAGCACAGTTGCTTCACAGTTCCAGGGTCCCAGGTTCGATTCCGGCTTGGGTCACTCTGTGCGGAGTCTGCACGTTCTCCCCGTGTGTGCGTGGGTTTCCTCCGGGTACTCCAGTTTCCTCCCACAGTCCAAAGATGTGCAGGTTAGGTGGATTGGCCATGCTAAATTGCCCTTTGTGTCCAAAATTGCCCTTAGTGTTGGGTGGGGGGTTACTGGGTTATGGGGATAGGGTGGAGGTGTGGACTTGGGTAGGGTGCTCTTTCAAAAAGCCGGTGCAGACTCGATGGGCCGAATAGCCTCCTTCTGCACTGTAAATTCTATGAAATCTATGAAATTTGCCTTTATCAATCAAGGCATCGATTAGAAAAGATCATGTGGGAATTGTACAGAACTTTGGTGAGGTCACAGCTGGAGTACTCTGTGCAGTTTTGGTCGCCACATTATAGGAAGGATGTGATTGCACTGGAGGGGGTCAGGTGATTCACCAGGATGTTGCCTGGTAGCTTTGACAAAGGGTCATCTGGACTCAACGTTAGCTCTTTTCTCTCCCTACAGATGCTGCCAGACCTGCTGAGATTTTCCAGCATTTTTTCTCTGGTTTCAGTTTCCAGCATCCACAGTAATTTGCTTTTATCCTTTTATTTTTGCCTGGGATGGAACATTTGAGTTATGAAGAGAGATTGGATAGGCTTCGGTTGTTTTCGCTGGAAGAGGGAAGACTATGGAGTGGCCTGATCGAGGTGAACAAAATTATGGGGGCTTGGACAGGGCAGATAGGGAGCAGCTGTTCCCCTGTATTGAAGGAACGAGGGGGCACAAGTGAGGAGCAGGAGGTTTAGGGGGGATTTGAGAAAAAACTATTTTCTAAATGTTTCATTGAGTTATTTATGGTTTTATAACAATAACAGAAGAAACAGTGCACATACAAATATAAACATAGTGCGAAAGCCGTCTTTCTCCCTCGCAGGTCCCACGTTTTCTAAGCCCCCACTCTACACTAAACTAAACCCCCCCCCCCCCCCCCCCACATATCTGCTGACGGTTAATTTTCCCTAAAGAAGCCGACGAACGGTTGCCATCACCGGAGGAACCCGAACATTGACCTTCTCGGGGCGAACTTGGTTTTCTCCAGACAAGAAGCTAGCCATGTCAGTGAGCCAGGTCTCTGACTTCGGGAGCTCTGAGTCCTTCCAAACTAATAATATCCGTCTCTAGGCTATCAGAGAGGCAATGGCCAGAACGTCTGCCTCTTTCTCCTCCTGGAATCCCAGATCTTCCAACACTCCGAAAATCGCCACCTCTGGACTTGGCCCCACCCTTGTTTTCAACACCTTGGGACATGACATCCGCAAACCCCTGCCAGAATCCCCTAAGCTTCGGGCAAGCCCTGAACATATGAACATGGTTCGCTGAGGCAGCACGGTGGCACAGGGTAGGTGGATTGGCCACGCTACATTGCCCCTTAATTGGAAAAAATGAATTTAAGTTTTTAAAAAAACATGATTCGCTGGTCCTCCCGCACCTGTGCACCTGTTTTCTACCCCAAAGAACCTGCTCATCAGGGCCACTGTCATGTGAGCCCGGTGAATGACCTTAAATTGTATCAGGCTGAGCCTACACATGTTGTGGACGCGTTGACTCTACTCAACGCATCCGCCCAGAGATCATCCTCTATCTCTCCTCCTAACTCCTCTTCCCATTTATGTTTCAGCTCCTCGGTCTGCGTTTCCTCTGACCCCATGAGTTCCTTATAAATATCCGAAACCCTCCCTTCTCCCACCCACACTCTGGAAACTACCCTGTCCTTTATCCCCCTTGGTGGTAGTAGCAGGAAGGTTGAGACCTGCCTGTGTAGGAAGTCCCGCGCCTGCAGGTACCTAAACTCATTCCCTCCTGTCAGTTCAAATTTCTCCTCCAGCTCCCTCAGGCTGGGAAAACTCCCCTCTATAAACAGATCTCCCATCCTCTTGATCCCTTCTCTCTGTGATCTCCGGAACCCTCCATCTAGCCTCCCCAAGGCAAACCAGTGATTATTGCAAATTGGAGACCAGACCGATGCTCCCTCTGCTCCCACATGTCTTAGAACATAGAACATTACAGTGTAGTACGGGCCCTTCGGCCCTCAATGTTGCGCCAACCTGTGAAACCATCTGAAGCCTATCTGACCTACACTATTCCATTTTCATCCATATGTCTATCCAGTGACCACTTAAATGCCCTTACAGTTGGCGAGTCTACTACTGTTGCAGGCAGGGCGTTCCACAACCCTACTACTCTCTGAGTAAAGAAACTGCCTCTGACATCTGTCCTATATCTACCACCCCTCAATTTAAAGCAATGTTCCCTCGTGTTGGTCATCACCATCCGAGGAAAGAGACTCTCACTGTCCACCCTATCTAACCCTCTGACTATCTTATATGTCTCTATTAAGTCACCTCTCCGCCTTCTCCTCTCTAACGAAAACAACCTCAAGTCCCTGAGCCTTTCCTCGTAAGACCTTCCCTCCATACCAGGCAACATCCTAGTAAATCTCCTCTGAACCCTTTCCAAAGCTTCCACATCCTTCCTATAATGTGGTGACCAGAACTGCACGCAGTACTCCAGGAGCGGCCGCACCAGAGTTATGTACAGCTGCAGCATGACCTTGTGGCTCCGAAACTCAATCCCCCTACTGATAAAGGCCAGCACACCATATGCCTTCTTAACAGCGCTATTAACCTGGGTGGCAACTTTCAGGGATTTATGTACCTGGATGCCGAGATCTCTCTGTTCATCTACACTACCAAGAATCTTGCCATTAGCCCAGTACTCTGCATTCCGTTACTCCTTCCAAAGTGAACCACCTCACACTTTTCCGCATTAAACTCCATCTGCCACCTCTCAGCCCAGCTCTGCAGCTTATCTATGTCCCTCTGTATCCTACAACATCCTTCAGCACTATCCACAACTCCACCGACCTTCGTGTCATCTGCAAATTTACTAACCCATCCTTCTACACCCTCTTCCAGGTCATTTATAAAAATGACAAACAGCAGTGGCCCCAAAACAGATCCTTGCGGTACACCACTAGTAACTGAACTCCAGGATGAACATTTTCCATCAACCACCACCCTCTGTCTTCTTTCAGCTAGCCAATTACTGATCCAAACCGCTAAATCACCTTCAATCCCATACTTCCTTATTTTCTGCAATAGCCTACCGTGTGGAACCTTATCAAACGCCTTACTGAAATCCATATACACCACATCAACCGCTTTACCCTCATCCACCTGTTTGGTCACCTTTTCAAAAAACTCAATAAGGTTTGTGAGGCATGACCTACCCTTCACAAAACCGTGTTGACTATTGCTAATCAACTTGTTCTTTTCAAGATGTTTATAAACCCTATCTCTTATAACCTTTTCCAACATTTTACCCACAACCGAAGTAAGGTTCACAGGTCTATAATTACCAGGGTTGTCTCTACTCCCCTTCTTGAACAAGGGGACAACATTTGCTATCCTCCAGTCTTCCGGCACTATTCCTGTCGACAAAGACGACATAAAGATTAAGGACAAAGACTCTGCAATCTCCTCCCTGGCTTCCCAGAGAATCCTAGGATAAATCCCATCTGGCCCAGGGGACTTATCTATTTTGACATTTTCCAAAATTGCTAACACCTCCTCCTTGTGAACCTCAATTCCATCTAGCCTGGTCGACTGAACCCGAGTATTCTCCTCGACAACATTGTCTTTCTCCAGTGTAAACACTGATGAAAAATATCCATTTAACGCTTCCCCTATCTCCCCTGATTCCACACACAATTTTCCACTACTATCCTTGATTGGCCCTAATCTTACTCTAGTCATTCTTTTGTTCCTGATATACCTATAGAAAGCCTTAACGTTTTCCTTGATCCTATCCGCCAACGACTTTTTGTGTCCTCTCCTCGCTCTTCTTAACTCTCCCTTTAGGTCCTTCCTGGCTAACTTGTAACTCTCAAGTGCCCTAACTGAGCCTTCATGTCTCATCCTAACATAAGCCTTCTTCTTCCTCTTGACAAGTGCTTCAACTTCCTTAGTAAACCACGGTTCCCTTGCTCGACAACTTCCTCCCTGCCTGACAGGTACATACTTATCAAGGACACGCAGTAGCTGTTCCTTGAAAAAGCTCCACATTTCAATTGTACCCATCCCCTGCAGGTTCTTTCCCCATCCTATACATCCTAAATCTTGCCGAATAGCATCATAATTGCCTTTCCCCCAGCTATAATTCTTGCCTTGCGGTATATACCTATCCCTGCCCATTGCTAAAGTAAACATAACCGAATTGTGATCACTATCACCAAAGTTCTCACCTACATCTAAATCTAACACCTGGCCGGGTTCATTACCCAGTACCAAATCCAATGTGGCCTCGCCCCTTGTTGGCCTGTCTACATACTGTGTCAGAAAACCCTCCTGCACACACTGCACAAAAAATGACCCATCTATAGTACTCGAACTATAGTATTTCCAGTCAATATTTGGAAAGTTAAAGTCCCCCATAACAACTACCCTGTTACTCTCGCTCCTGTCGAGAATCATCTTTGCAATCCTTTCCTCTACATCTTTGGAACTATTCGGAGGTGTATAGACAACTCCCAACAGGGTGACCTCTCCTCTCCTGTTCCTAACCTCGACCCATACTTCCTCAGTAGACGAGTCCTCAAACATCCTTTCTACCGCCGTAATACTTTCCTTGATTAACAATGCCACACACCCCCCCCCCCCCCCCCCCCCCCCCTCTTTTACCATCTTCTCTGTTCTTACAGAAACATCTAAATCCTGGAACCTGCAACAACCATTCCTGTCCCTGCTCTACCCATGTCTCCAAAATCGCCACAACATCGAGATCCCAGGTACCAACCCATGATGCAAGCTCACCCACTTTATTCCGGATGCTCCTGGCGTTGAAGTAGACACACTTCAAACCAGCGTCTTGCTTGCCGGTGCCCTCTTTCGAACTTTTAGCCCTATCCCTGACCTCACTACTCTCAACATCCTGTACACTGGGACTACAATTTAGGTTCCCATCCCCCTGCTGAATTAGTTTAAACCCCCCCCCCCCGAAGAGCACTAGCAAATCTCCCCCCCCCCCCCCCCCCCCCCCCCCCCCCCCCAGGATATTGGTACCCCTCTGGTTCAGGTGAAGACCATCCTGTTTGTAGAGGTCCCACCTACCCCAGAATGAGCCCCAATTATCCAGGAAACCAAAACCCTCCCTCCTGCACCATCCCTGTAGCCACGTGTTCAACTCCTCTCTCTCCTTATTTCTCACTTCGCTAGCACGTGGCACGGGTAACAAGCCAGAGATAACAACTCTGTTTGTTCTAGCTCTCAGCTTCCACCCTAGCTCCCTGAATTTCTGTCTCAAATCCCCATCTCTCTTCCTACCTATGTCGTTGGTACCTATGTGGACCACGACTTGGGGCTGCTTCCCCTCCCCCTTAAGGATCCCAAAAACACGATCAGAGACATCACAAACCCTGGCACCTGGGAGGCAACACACCAACCGTGAGTCTCTTTCGTTCCCACAGAACCTCCTGTCTGTTCCTCTAACTATGGAGTCCCCAATGACAAGTGCTCTGTTCCTCTTCTTCCTTCCCTTCTGAGCAACCGGGACAGACTCTGTGCCAGAGACCTGTGCCCCATTGCTTACCCCTGGTAAGTCATCCCCCGCAACAGTATCCAAAACTGTATACTTGTTATAGAGGGGAACAACCACAGGGGATCCCTGCACTGCCTGCCGGTTCCCTCTCCCTCCCCTGACGGTAACCCATCTACCTTCTTCTTTTACCTGAGGTGTGACTACCTCCCTATAACTCCTCTCAATAACCCCCTCCGCCTTCCGAATGATCCGAAGTTCATCCAGCTCCAGGTCCCTAACTCGGTTCTCGAAGAGCTGGAGTTGGGTGCACTTCCCGCAGATGTAGTCAGCAGGGACACTCGAGGTGACCTTTTCCTCCCACATTCTGCAGGAGGAACACTGCCCCCAGACTCTCAGGGCTGCAACCACCACGGGGCTGGTGGAGTAGCGTGCCGGCGGGAATGGCAGAGGCGCCGTTACCAATGCCCCCAAACTAGTGCCCTTACATGATGCCGCCTCTACTCGCTCCCAAATCGACCCACCACCCACATCCTATTCATGGCTATATTTGCCGCCCAGTAATAATTACTAAAGTTCGGGAGTGCCAGCTACCCCCCCCCGGGCCTGCGCTCCAACACTCCCTTTTTACCTCGCGGGGTCTTACCCGCCCATACAAAGCCCGAGATCACCTTGTTGACCCGTTTGAAAAAGGACCATGGAATAAAGATGGGGAGACACTGAAACACAAACAGGAATCTTGGGAGGACCGTAATTTTCACTCTCTGTATCCTCCCAGCCAGTGACAGCGGGAGCACGTCCCACCTTCGCAAATCCTCCTTCATTTGGTCTACTGGTCGGGCCAGATTTAGCTTGTGCAGCCGTTCCCATTCCTGCGCCACCTGGATGCCCAGGTACTGAAAACTTCCCCCTACCACTCTAAACGGCAGCTCCCCCAATCGCCTCTCCTGCCCCCTTGCCTGGATCACGAACATCTCACTTTTCCCCATGTTCAATTTGTAACCCGAAAACCGGCCAAAATCCCCAAGAATCCTCATAATTTCTTCCATCCCTTCCAATGGGTCCAACACATATAAAAGCAGGTCGTCCGTGTATAGTGAGACTCTGTGTTCCAAAAACCTCCCCAGGACCAGCCCCTTGATGCTCTCAACACAATTGCCAGCGGCTCTATGGCCAGTGCGAACAGCAGTGGGGAGAGGGGGCATCCCTGCCTCGTCACCCGGTGCAGCCTAAAATAGCCCGATGTCAGCCTGTTGGTCCGAACACTCGCTACGGGCTCCTGATACAGCAGCCTGACCCAGTCACTGAAGCCTCCATTCTACCTGGTCAAATGCCTTACTTGCGTCCATTGCGACCACTACCTCTATGTCCCGACACCCTGAGGGCATCATAATTACATACAGCAGCCTTCTTAGGTTGTCCGCCAACTGCCTCCCCTTAACGAATCCCGTTTGGTCCTCCCCAATCACGTCCGGAACGCAGTTTTCAATCCTTGAGGACAAGATGTTAGCCAACAGTTTGGCGTCTACGTTTAGTAGGGAGATCGGTCTGTGGGACCCACATAGCTCTGGGTCCTTATCCGCTTCAGGATCAATGAATAGTGGCCTGTGACATCATCGGGGGAAGCCCCCCCTCTCGCGCTTGCCTCATTAAATGTCCTCATCAGCAGCAACCCCAGTATCCCAGAGAACGTTTTGTAAAACTCCAAGGGGTACCCGTTCGGTCCCGGGGCTTTACCCGACTGCATGACCTTCAGCCCTTCTGCTATCTCTTCCAACCCAATCGGGCCCTCCAGCCCTTCTACCAACTCTTCATCAACCTTCGGGAACTTCAGCCTCCCTAAGAATTGCCCCATCCCCTCCGGCCCATCTAGGGGTTCCGACTCATACAGCCTGCTGTAGAATTCCTTGAACGCCATATTGACCCCAACTGAATTTCCGACCAGGTTCCCATCTCTGTCCCTTACTTTCCCAATCTCCCTGGCTGCCTCCTGCTTTCTAAGCTGCTGCGCAAGCATTCTACTGGCCTTCTCCCCATATTCATCGATCGCCCCCCTCGCCTTCCTCAGCTGCTCTACCGCCTTCCATGTAGTTAATAAGCCAAACTCTGCCTGTAGCCTCTGTCGTTCCCTTAGAAGCCCTGCCTCTGGAGCCTCCGCATACCTCCTGTCGATCTGTAGTATTTCCTTCACCAGTCGGTCCATCTCTGCTCTGTCTACCTTCTCCCTGTAGGCCAGTATCGAGATCAGCTCCCCTCTAACCACCGCCTTCAGTGCCTCCCAGATCATTGCAGCTGAAATGTCCCCCATGTCGTTGACTTCCAGATAGTCCTGGATACATTTCAGCAGCCGCTAAAAGTCCCACGTCCAGCCTCCAGTGCGGGCGCTGGCCACTCTCCTTGCTCACCTGTAGGTCAACCCAGTGCGGGGCATGATCCGAGATCGTGATCACTGAATACTCAGTGTCCACTACCCCCGTCAGTAAAGCCCTCTTCAGGATTACAAGTCGGTCCGGGAGTACCATTTATACACGTGCAAGTAGAAGGGAAACTCCTTCACTCTCGGCTGCCCAAATCGCGATGGTCCCCCCCCCCCCCCCCCCCCCCCCATCTGCTCCATAAACCCCCTTAGCTCCTTTGCCATTGCTGCCACCCTGCCTGTCCTTGAGCTAGACCGGTCTAGCCCTGGGGTAATGACTGTGTGGAGGTCCCCCCCCCCCATGACCAGCTTGTGCGAATCCAGCTCCGGGATCTTCCCCAACATCCTCCTTGTGAACTCCACGTCATCGCAATTTGGCGGGTACACATTCACGAGTACCACCGGCAGTCCCTCCAGTTTCCCACTGACCATGATGTACTGAACCCCCACATCCGCAACTATTCTTCCCGCCTCGAATGACACGCGCTTATTAATCAGGATCGCTACCCCTCTAGTCATAGAGTCCAGCCCTGAGTGGAAAACCTGTCCGACCCATCCCTTCCTTAATCTGACCTGTTCAGTTACTCTAAGGTGCGTCTCCTGCAACATTGCCACATCCGCCTTCAGTCCCATCAAATGCACGAACACGCATGCCCTCTTAATCGGCCCGTTTAGCCCTCTTACTTTCTAAGTGATCAGCCTGGTTGGGGGGCTTCTCGCCCCCCCGCCCATCCGCCATCGCCTTTCTTGGGCCAGTCTGCATCCACAGGCCTGCCCCCAGGCAGCCTCCATCCCCGACCTCCCTATTGTCCCACAGCAAATGTCCCTCCCTGTCAGCAGAACATCCCTCCCCCCCCCCCCCCCCACCAGTAACAGCAGTATACATACAGCCCCCTTCAACAAGCATAACATCTGCTCACCCCCCACACGCTTCCATGAGCTAGCCCGCCCAGCAAGCTTGCTGGCCCCCGCCCATGTGCCAGACATTTTCCCACCTATTGTGTCATCCCCCGCCCCCCCCCCCCCCCCCCCCCCGGAGCTCGGACTCACACATATGCAAACGAAGACAATCCCAACCCAAATTCCCAAAAGAAGCACAAAGAAAATCAAAAAGAAGATCCAGCATCTAACATTCACACCTCCATCCCCCATCGGTGCAAATGCAAATTTTAACTCACACAGCTCATCCACGGGCCCCATATCGATACAGAAGGCATTACAAATAATGTCCAAAAACAAAACCTTTTTTTTAAACATGAATACTGCAGCAAAGTTTAGTCCAAACACCTCAGTCCGCTTTCCTTCCAGCGAAGTCCACCGCCTCCTCGGACGACTCGAAGTAGAAATGTTGCTCTTCGTGAGTGACCCAAAGACGGGCTGGATACAGCAGTCCAAACTTAACCTCCTTCTTAAAAAGGGTTGATTTGGGGCAACACGGTGGCGCAGTGGGTTAGCACTGTGGCTTCACAGCGCCGAGGTCCCAGGTTCGATCCTGGCTCAGGGTCACTGTCCGTGTGGAGTTTGCACATTCTCCCCGTGTTTGCGTGGGTTTCGCCACCACAACCCAAAGATGTGCAGGATAGGTGAATTGGCCACGCTAAATTGTCCCTTAATTGGGGGGGGGGAAATGAATTGGGCACTCTAAATTTATTTTAAAAAGGGTTGATTTTATCTGATTGAACCCTGCTCTTCTCCTGGCCAAGTCCGCGCTCATATCCTGAAATATACGCAGGGCGCTGTTCACCCATTTACAGCTCCGTGTCTGCCTGGCCCACCATAGGATGAACTCCTTGTCCAGGTACCTGTGGAATCTCAATCTCACCACCATTTCTGGGGGGGGGGGGGGGGGGGGAAGGAGGTGTCACCTACACACGGCTTCCTCGCTAGCACTCTGCGCCCTGTCCACCTCCAAGAATCGGGAGAACGTCCCATCCCCCAGTAACTTATCGAACATACCCGCTATGTATGCCCCTGAGTCCGTTCCTTCGGATCCCTCCAGGAGACCCACGATTCTCAGGTTCTGCCGGCGGGACCTGTTCTCGCGGTCTTTCACCTTTTGGAGCCTTTTCCGCTGGGGTCTCAGCATCCCCACCTCCAACTCCACTGCAGCTTGGTGTTCCTCCTGCTCAGTCAGTACCTTCTCCACTTTCTGGATCGCCCGGTCTTGGGCATCCAGTCTGAGTTCCAGCCACGCAATCAATTCCTTAATCAGGTCCAAGCATTCATGTTTCTTCTTGGCGAAGCCCTCCTGTATGAACTGCATCAGCTGCTCCAACGACCTGGGTCGCCGAGCCAGAACTCCGGTCGTCCGCCATGCTTTCTCCCGCTGCAGCCTCAGCCCAAGCCTTCCCTGTTCGCCTATTTCTTCCTTTGCGAGTACTCTTGGTCCGCCTCTTCATGCACTGATGTAGGATTCCTCGTCACATTTGCATCCAACATCAATTTTCCACTTCAGATCCGGCAACAAATCGGTGGGGGGTGGGGGGGGGGGGGGGGGGGGGGGCAAAAAGGTCCAAAGTACCAACCCGAGCGGGAGCCACCAAATGTGCGTCCTACTCCTTCATAGCCGCCACCGGAAGTTCTTCGAAAGAACCTTACCCAGAGGGTGGTGACAGGTCTGGAATGCTGGAATAATGGTAGAGTTGGGTTACCTCACATCCTTTAAAAGGTACCTGGATGAGCATTTGACATGTGAAAACATTCAAGGCTATGCAGCCAAGTGTTGGCAAATGGATTAGGTGGGCAGGTCAGGTGTTTTTCATGCGTTGGTGCAGCACCAATGGGCCGAGGCCTCTTCTGCAATGTGTCATTCTGTGGTGTGTAACTACTTTTCAAGGATCTTCAACACTTCTTCGTGGTGGGATTTTTTTAATGGCATGTCTGCAAAAAATCATGGCTCCTTCCCCACACCATCTGCTGTCACATTAGATGTGCGCGCAAGCAGTGTTTGTGAAACCAAGCTTCTATTAGGATAGAAACCAGGTTAATGTTTTGAGTCATTAGATTCTTGGTCAGAACTGAAGGGAGGGAGAATGCTGAGTTTTTCCGACGTCCTCAGTTCTTGTTTTAGATTCCAACATCTTCAGCATTTTGCTTATATTGGTGTCTGAGCGACTTTTTGTACCACGGGTGCACTTTTGTTTTGTTAAATTTAGAGTACCCAATTATTTTTTCCAATTAAGGGGCAATTTAGCGTGGCCAATCCACCTAGCCGGCACATCTTTTGGTTGTGGGGGTGAAACCCACGCAGACACTGGGAGAATGTGCAAACTCCACACTGACAGTGACCCAGGGCCGGGATTTGAACCCGGGTCCTCAGCACCGTAGGCAGCAATCCTAGCCACTGTGCTGCCCCCACAGGTGCACTTTAATGTTTCATCTGAAGACAGCACCTCCAACAGTGCAACTCTTTCTCTACTGCGCTGGAAGAGCTGGCCAGGAATTTGTGCTCAAGTCTCAAGATTTCTGTCTGGAGCAATTTTCCCCCATTCGGATAGCTGTGGTATTTAATGATGTTGCAGGGGGGAGGGGGGGGGGGGGGGGGGGGGGGGGGGGGGGAAGCTTCCATGCAGCGACAAGTTGTAAGGAAAGTGTGTTTAATTATACCTGGTGCCCCATTGTGCGCATTGCTGCTAATTTAAATTCTGCATTCTCTCTCAGCTCATTAGCATCGGATCCTCCTATAACTATGGCAACGAAGATCAGGCTGAATTCCTTTGTGTTGTCTCCAGGGAGCTGAATAACTCGACCAATGGAATTGTCATAGAGCCCAGTGAAAAAGCCAAGGTATCGCTCTGCCCTCCATTCACCTCTAATTCTCTCTCACCCGCTTGCTCTCGCCATCCCAAGACGTGCCAACCTCATGCAGTCACGTTCAGGCAGTTTGAGATATTCTTTGCGTTTTGTTGTTACTGGTTAGAATGTGGAACATACAAATGTGGAGACAGGCGGACCCCTGGAGAGAAGCGATCGGGGGATATTTTGACACCGTGGGGTTGAGATCTACCAAAACAGTCGGGGTTTTGTTTGACCTACCAACCTTTTCCTACTCCTAAAAATTCTAATGAATTTGTCTCCTGATATTTTTGGAAACAGATTCTGCAAGAGCGAGGCTCGAGAATGTGACCTTACTGGATCGTAATTGCTGTTTACATTCTGAACCTTGAAGAGGAATCTTCTACTTGCTGGAGAAACCAAACCTTTGCCATACTCTGACACCGACCTCGATGCTCAGTTCACACTGGCCTGCTTGATCAGTGGGCTTATTGTACTGAAGAACTTGACCTTTCTGCCTTTCGCTTGAAGCCTATGAAGGGCTCACAGTTTTTCTCTCAAGAATTAATTGTAAAAGCTGCCAAATCCCTCTGTTATGGTTTGTTGTTGTGTAATGTATATATATTCAACCAATGCATTTAATTACCTCCAACGGACCTGCAATGTTGCTCGATTCTTGGTGAAGAGGAAACTGGGCCACAGTTGTTTTATTGTGTCTGCTTTGTGAGAATTCCTTTCTGTTTTCCTATGGACCATTGTGTGCATGGATATCACTCAATGACTTTATGGTGAATTTTGAGGGAGGAGAAGTATACAATATTGTAATTATTAAGAAAACATTTAATTATGTAAAATTCCAAAATTCTTGTTAATGTTTTCCTCTTGCATTGGGTCACTGTACTTTTATGAGACAATGATGTGATGATTAAACCACTCAGTATTGCCACTGAAGTGTTATGCTGTATTTACAGACATTTCAAACGGTGCCTATTCAAAATGTGCAAAACAACAGCCGTGCAATTCTAGGTTTTGGCTTTTGTTAGTGAGAAGGTCATTTAGATCTCTATAATGCTGGTATATGACTGTTGGTACTGATCTGTCACTAAGATTAGCTACACAACTGGTGATTTAAGTCTGACTCTAAGACAGTACTAGTAGGAACACATCCGTCACTGGATAACACAGGTACAGTACTGGTGGGTTCAGATCTGTCACTGTATAATACTGAGATACAGTACAGGTGGGAAAGGTCTGTCGCTGTTTAATACTGAGATACAGTACTGGTAGGAAAGGTCTGTCACTGTTTAATACTGAGATACAGTCCTGGTGGGAAAGGTCTGTCACTGTTTAATACTGAGAAACAGTACTGGTGGGAAAGGTCTGTTACTGTTTAATACTGACATTCAGTACTGGTGGGAAAGGTCTGTCACTGTTTTAACTGGGATACAGTACTGGTGAGTACACCCGTCACTATAACACAGTTACCGTACTGGTGGGTTCAGATCTGTCACAGTATAATACTGGGGTACAGTACTGGTGGGTAAAAGGACAGTCAGTATAACAGTGGGGTGCAGTACTGGGTACAGGTCTGTCACTCAAACATGGGTACAGTACTCATGAAAATAGGTCTGTCACTGGAGAGCACTGGGGTACAGTACTGGTGGGGACAGGCCTGTCACTGTAAACCACTGGGTACCGAGGACAGATCTGTCACTATAACATTAGGGTACATTACTGGTGAGGACAGGTCTGTCACTATATGATACTGGTGTACAGTGCTGGTGGGTACTGATCTGTCATTGTCTGACATTGGGATAAAGTATTGATGTGAAAGGTATCTCACTGTTTAACTGGGGTACAGTACAGGTGGGTACAGGTCCTTATTGTGTAACACTGAGGTACAGTACTGGGGAGGACATGTCACGATATAACTGGGTACAGTACTGCTGGGTATTGATGGTCACTGTAAAATTGGGGTACATTATTGCTGAGGATCGGTCTGTCACTATAACACTGAGTACGATATTGGTGCGTACAGGTCTGTCACTGTATAGGATAAGGAGGGAGCTCTCTAATAGTACAGTGGGTGTACCTACACCTCCATGAGCGCAGCTGTTCAAGAAGGCAACTCTCCATCACCTCCTGAAGGGCAACTAGGGATGGACAATAAATACTGGCCTAACTAGAGATGTCAAGATCCCCTAAATTGATTTTTAAAAGAGTACTGCTGGGTTGAGCTCTGTCACTGTATAACACTGGATACAGTACTGGTGGGTTCAGGTCTGTCACTGTATAACAATGGGTACATGCTGGTGGGTACAGGTCTGTCACTGAATAACACTGGGCACAGTACTGGTGAGCAGAGGTCTTGTCACTGTATAACACTGGGGTACTGTACTGGTTGGTACAGGTCTCATTGGAAAGCAGGGGCATAGTACTCTGTCACTGTATAACACCAGGTACAGTACTGGTGAATAAAGATCTGTCACTGTAACATCAGGTACAACACTCAACACTGGTGGGTACAGGTCTCACTGTATAACACCAGGTACAGTACTGGTGGATAGAGGTCTCTCATTGTTTAACACCAGGGTACAGTACTAGATAGAGAAATACAGCACAGAACAGGCCCACGATATTGCGCCGAACTTTTGTCCTAGGTTAATCATAGAATTTTGGACAATTTTTCATGGCCAATCCACCCAACCTGCACATCTTTGGACTGTGGGAGGAAACCGGAGTACCCGGAGGAAACCCACGCAGCCACGGGGAGGATGTGCAGACTCCACACAGACAGCGACCCAAGTCGAAATCGAACTTGGGACCCTGGAGCTGTGAAGCAATTGTGCTATCCACAATGCTACCATGCTGCCCTTAAGAAGTTAACCTACACTCCATTATTCTACCCTAATCCATGTACCTATCCAATAGCCGCTTGAAGGTCCCTAACTTTTCCGACTCAACTATTTCCACAGGCAGTGCATTCCATGCCCCCACTACTCTCTGGGTAAAGAACCTACCTCTGACATCCCCTCTATATCTTCCACCATTTATCTTAAATTTATGTCCCCTTGTGTGTTCCACCCGGGGAAAAAGTCTCTGACTGTCTATCTATTCCCCTAATCATCTTATAAACCTCTATCAAGTCGCCCCTCATCCTTCTCCGTTCTAATGAGAAAAGGCCTAGCACCCTCAACCTTTCCTCGTATGACCTACTCTCCATTCCAGGCAACATCCTGGTAAATCTTCTTTGCACCTTTTCCAAAGCTTCCACATCCTTCCTAAAATGAGGTGACCAGAACTGCACAGTACTCCAAATGTGGCCTGACCAAGGTTTTGTACAGCTGCATCATCACCTCACGGCTCTTAAATTCAATCCCTCTGCTAATGAACGCTAGCACACCATAGGCCTTCTTCACAGCTCTATCCACTTGAGTGGCAACTTTCAAAGATCTATGAACATAGACCCCACGATCTCTCTGCTCCTCCACATTGCCAAGAACCCTACCATTAACCCTGTATTCCGCATTCATATTTGTCCTTCCAAAATGGACAACCTCACACTTGTCAGGGTTAAACTCCATCTGCCACTTCTCAGCCCAGCTCTGCATTCTATCTATGTCTCTTTGAAGCCAACAACAGCCCTCCTCACTATCCACAACTCCACCAATCTTCGTATCATCTGCAAATTTACTAACCCACCCTTCAACTCCCTCATCCAAGTCGTTAATGAAAATCACAAACAGCAGAGGACCCAGAACTGATCCCTGCGGTATGCCACTGATAACTGGGCTCCAGGCTGAATATTTGCCATCCACCAACACTCTCTGTCTTCTATCGGTTAGCCAGTTTGTTATCCAACTGGCCAAATTACCCACTATCCCATGCCTCCTTACTTTCTGCATAAGCCTACCATGGGGAACCTTATCAAATGCCTTACTAAAATCCATGTACACTACATCCACTGCTTTACCTTCATCCACATGCTTGGTCACCTCCTCAAAGAAGTCAATAAGACTTGTAAGGCAAGACCTACCCCTCACAAATCCGTGCTGACTATCCCTAATCAAGCAATGCCTTTCCAGATGCTCAGAAATCCTATCCCTCAGTACCCTTTCCATTACTTTGCCTACCACCGAAGTAAGACTAACTGGCCTGTAATTCCCAGGGTTATCCCTATTCCCTTTTTTGAACAGGGGCACGACATTCGCCACTCTCCAATCCTCTGGTACCACCCCTGTTGACAGCGAGGATGAAAAGATCATTGCCAACGGCTCTGCAATTTCATTTCTTGCTTCCCATAGAATCCTTGGATATATCCCGTCAGGCCCGGGGGACTTGTCTATCCTCAAGTTTTTCAAAACCGCAACACATCTTCCTTCCTGACAAGTATCTCCTCAAGCTTATCAGTCTGCTTCACGCTGTCCTCTCCAACAATATGGCCCCTCTCGTTTGTAAATACTGAAGTACTGGTGGATAAAGGTCTGCCATTGTATAACACTGGGGTAAAGTACTGGTGGATAAAGGTCTCACTGTTTAACACCGGGGTACGGTACTAGTAGAGAAAGGTCTGTCACTGTTTAACATCAGGTACAGTACTGGTGGGTACAGGTCTGTCACTATAACATCAGGTACAGTACTGGTGGATAAATGTCTGTCACTGTATAACACGGGTACAGTACTGTGTGGATAAAGGTCTGTCACTGTATAACGGGTACAGTACTAGTACAGTACTGGTGGATAAAGGTCTGTCACTATAACACTGGGGTACAGTACTGGAGGGTACAGGTCTGTCACTGTATAACACCAGGTACAGTACTGGTGGGTACAGGTCTGTCACTATAACACTGGGGTACATAGAACAGTACAGCACAGAACAGGCCCTTCGGCCCTCGATGTTGTGCCGAGCCATGATCACCCTACTCAAACCCACGTATCTATCCTCTACCCGTAACCCAACAACCCCCCACCCCTTCCCCTTACTTTTTAGGACACTACGGGCAATTTAGCATGGCCAATCCACCTAACCCGCACATCTTTGGACTGTGGGAGGAAACCGGACCACCCGGAGGAAACCCACACACACACGGGGAGGACGTGCAGACTCCGCACAGACAGTGACCCAGCCGGGAATCGAACCTGGGACCCTGGAGCAGTACTGGTGGGTACAACAGCGGGATAAATTATTGGTTGGTAGAAGTCTGTCACTGTATAGCACTGGTGGCTGTCAAAAGGGGAATGTATCGTGATGTGACGAAAAGATTTTCAAGACTGGCACTCGATGAATGTCTCAGACAGTGGGCCAGTACAGGCACGAGGGGCCGAATGTCCATCAGCGGGGGCCGGAGCTGAAATTACTTCGTGATTTTTTTTCTTCCAAGTTCCGATAAACAGACATTGATCCGAATCATTAACTCTTTCTCTGTGCACAGACCCTGCTTGACCTGCTGGGTTTTCCCACAATTTTTCACCAGAGCTGCTCCGAGTTTCCCATGGTAACTTCCCGGTCCGCCCGTGCGCAGTGGCGCGGCAGGGCCGCTTCCGGCCAGGCCGGAAGAGCGACTCCGGGCCATGAAGCAGAGTCAGTTGTCGGCCGCTAAACGCTGGGGGAAACCACTGCTGTTCGCCGCGGTCGGCGCCGGGATGGTGGCGGCCTTTCTGTACAGGTCAGACAGCACTTAGTCCCCTCCCACCGAGCTGTGGGTCACCTGCTGACCTCCAGCTGTCTTTGCCCATCCAAAATGGCGGCTGGTTAGAGAGTTGACGTTGCCATGGTGAGTTGGGATTACCATGGAGAGTTTGGGTTACCATGGAGACTGATGCCACCCCACCCCCCACCACCACCTCCCAATTGTCCACTCTGACCTGTAACCCAGGACTGGGCTCCTTCAAAGGAGAATTGCTTAAGATCTGATTGAAAGCTTTTTTAAATACACTTGCTTGGATGTGACTGGCTTGGGCAGCATATATTGTCCATTCCTAATTGACCTGGAGAAGGTGGTGGTGGTCACTGCTTGACCTGCGGCAGTCCGTGCAGTTTAGGTGCACCCATTGTGCTTGTTAGGGTGGGAGTTCCAGGAGCTTGGCCAGAGACAGTGAGGGAGTGGCCGACTATATTTCCAATGCTCGGCACAACATCAAGGGCCAAAGAGCCTGTTCTGTGCTGTACTTTTCTAAGTGGCTGGAGGGAACGTACAGCGGTGGTGTTCCCATACTTCTGCCCTTGTCCTTCGAGATAATAGAGGTTCGTGGGTTTAGAAGTGTTACTGTGTTTGCACCTTGTAAATGGTACACACTGCAGTCACTGTTCAAAGTTTTTAGTAAGGTCTCTGATGGTAGACTGTTCACTAAAATAAAAACCAAAAGGATCCGAGGTAAGTTGAATCCAAAATTAGCTCAGAAATAGGAAGTAAAGTGGAATGGTCAATAGATCTTTTTGTGATGGAGGCTGCTTTCAGCTTTAGTTTCACAAGATGTGGAAATGCTGCCGTTGGATTGGGGTGGGCACAGTAAGAAGTCTTACAACACTTTAACCTGGTGTTGTAAGACTTCTTAGTTTCACAAAGCTCAGTATTAGTATCTTTTTGTGCTATGAATCAATTATGACTTTTGAATGTGATGTAGGGGGCATGATTAAAAAGTTTCCAGATTGTACAAAAAATGCTCATTCAGTAAATGTCTATAATTCTATGGAGTGAATGTTTGAGGTGATTCAGGGGGGCAGCATGGTGGCGCAGTGGGTTAGCCCTGCTGCCTCAAGGCACCGAGGTCCCAGGTTCAATCCGGGCTCTGCGTCACTGTCCGTGTGGAATTTGCACATTTTCTCCATGTTTGCGTGGGTTTCGCCCCCACAACCCAAAGATGTGCAGGGTAGATGGATTGGCCACGCTAAATTGCCCCATAATTGGACAAAATGAATTGGGTACTCTAAATTTATAAGAAAAAAAGGTGATTGCAGGGGTGTGTTAACAGTACCTGGACAAGACCCCAATTTATATTAGGAAACCGGACCAGAAACCCCAATAATTCTTCTATTTATAAACTGTGAGGAAAGGATACTTCACTCCAGGAGTGATTCCACTGACAAATGTGGAACAGTTATATTAAAAAAAACATTATTAACACAGTAGTAACCACATTAACATCACAGTAAAACATTTCTTAAGGGGTGGCATAGTGGCGTAGTGGTTAGCACTGCTGCCTCACCACATCGAGGACCCGGATTCAATCCCGTCCCTAGGTCACTGTCCGTGTGGAGTTTGCACATACTTCCTGTGCCTGCGTGGGTTTCATCCCCACAAACCAAAGATGTAAGTGGATTGCCCCTTAATCGGAAAAAATAAAAATTAATTTTTAATAAATTCTTAAAATAAAGATTTCAACTACTAACTTTTACTTTCATTATCTCCAATTAAACAAAGCCCATTACAAGTCAAAAGCTACTGATAAATAAAGTTAGCAAACGCAACAATACTTGCTGGACTATTGTGTAGAAATTTTCTTTCAGAAAAGTAGAGGGGGACCCTTCAGGCACAACCTGTCACTCCAAACTCCTGCTCAGCCTGGCATCATTTGGCAAAATTGCTGCTCAACTTAAAAAACTTCCAGAAGACTGACAAACCCATATCAAACTGCAAAACTACAGACAGACCTGGCTCCTCCCATTTATTACAGCATCTTTTAAAAAATAAATTGAGTACTCAATTTTTTTTTCCAATTAAGGGTTAGTTTGGTGTGGCCAATTCACCTACCCTACACATCCTTTGGGTTGTGGGGGGTGAGACACACGCAAATGCGGGGAGAATGTGCAAACTTCACATGGACAGTGGGCCCGAGCAGGGATCAAACCCAGGTCCTCAGCGCCGTGAGGCAACAATGCAAAAAACTGCACAACCTTGCCACCCCTATTACAGCATCCTTATCCCACTCAGATCCCATGAGCTGTTTGCCTAAGTCTAAACACATATCTCAGATTATCTACACTCCAGCAATCATAACTAAGTTCCAATATGTATCTCCTTGTAAACAAGTAAATGGTTTAAATTAATCATGACCTCACCTTTTACGAACTCTTAATTGCATCTTTTCTAGATACACCGCCTGCCTATATGTTAAACCAGGATTTTAAAAATATATTACTGAAACAGATCAATACCAAATGAGGTTAGATGAGGTTACTGCATTATGGGGATAGGGTGGAGATGTGGGCTTAGATAGGATGATCTTTCCATTAGCTGAATGGCCTCCTTCTGTACTGTAAAAATTTCTATGTATTGGTGTAGAAAGGCAATGCATCATGAGGATGGATGTTTTGGTGACTCATGTCTGGGCTTGGGGGCAAGTCAGGTGATGAAAGCTCCAGTTGGCAACCCTAGTTGCTGAACAAGTGGGCTACTTTGTCCTGGTTAACGTTGAACTTTTTGAGTGTTGTAGAGCTGCACTCTCTCATGGAGAGTGTTCCATCATATTCCAGACTTGAGCCATCTAGTTGATGAACAGGCTTTGGGGGGGTCACAGAATTCCTAAACTCCGACTTGCTCTTGTAGCCTCAGTTAGACATCAAGTCAGTCGTGACCTCCCAGGGTGTTGGTGAGGATGCACTAATGCTGTTGAATGTGATTTATTGGAGATAATGATGGCAAGGCACTAATGATAACCAGAGGTAGTTAGTTCAAATCCCATCATTGCAATTTCTAAAATGGAACCTCGTCATTTGCAGACTTGCACTAGAAGGGAAGGCATTGAAAAGTGCTGGGTTGCACTGAAACCAGTTTGATATTTTTAAATGGCTCTGCTGCCTCTGAACAATCTGGGCCGACATGTGGTTCAGGGCCGACATGTGGTTCAGGTCCCACACCGTGTGTGATTTATTCTTCATGTTCTCAGGGCAGAGAGACACGGTCCAGGACCTGGACCAGATTTTTGAAATAATGTGTCACAATCTGCTGTTATATTTTGAACAGGCAGAGGTTTTTCCTGGATATCGAAGAAATTCGTGCCAGAGAACGGAACAAACACAATGAAAGGTTACAAGTGATCTTGGAACGTAGGGAAAAACAGCTGCTGGAATTGGACGAGAAGAAAGCGCGCCCCCATGAGCTTGGAAAAGGGGAGTGACCTCCACACCTGAGTAGCCATAGACAGCACCCCAATTCCAAGAGACTACAGTAAGGCATGGTGCACAAGTGTGATATCTGGACTGAGCAAGTGAGCTATAAGGATGAAGAGTAAATGCACAATGCGATTGAAATGCTGATTGAAAAGATCACATCAAGATTAAAGTTACACAATAAATTATGTATGCATATATATATTATATAATGTGATGTAATTAAAAATAAACTTTGGCTATCAAATGATTTGTTTGTTGACACAGGAGCTTGAATTGTTAAACCCAGAAAGGATTTCTCTACTTATTTGAACACAGGCTAGGGTCTTCCACCTTATTTTGGGAAGCAGCGCCATTTTCAATAGCACTAAAACACATGCCAAAAGCTCCCTAGTTCAGCCCATTCCTTTTCGTCAGTTAATTAACATTGGGGTATTACTGGGAGAGAGCAGGATGTGTATTGGGCTCAGCGCCGCACCATACGTTGAGGTTGAAGGGCAAACATTGCCTGCTGATGATCGCTGATGAGGTGCCAAAGGAAAATCAGGCAGGTCCTGTTAGTACCTAGCCTAATTTCCAATTACATAGTGTGCTCAGGATGAGTGAGAGGGAAATCTGTCTAACACAATCAGAAATGATGGAAAAAAAGAACAAAATACAAATACTTTCTCAAGTAAAAAAGTGATCAGAAAGGAATGCACCCCAGGCTGAAACCAGTTTTAATGCCCTTATTGTTGTGTATTGTTTGTATCTCATGGCTTTACTTAGAGTCAGACACAGGTTTGGGAAGGCTTTTCGTGAGGTGTTTGGCTAAATGTTGCCAAGGCATCAAGTAATAATGAGGCATTTAATAATCATATAAAAAAAGATGTAACTCAAACACCAGAGCACATTTAGCAGCCTTCAGGAAATGACCTGCTTTAAGGTCATCATTAATTGTCCTTCTCAAATTGACTTTAAGAAGATGGTGGTGAGCTGCATTTATGAACTGCTGTAGTCATGTGGTGTAGTGCTGTTAGGGAGGGAATTTTGACAGAGAGAGTAAAGTAATGGTGATAATATACAGGTTCAATTTCAGGTCAATGGTAACAGCCAGGCTGTTGATGGTGATGGGTTCCATGATGGCAAAGCTGTTGAATGTCAAGGGGAGATGGTTAGATCTCCATGTGTATTAGAGTGGCAGCCTGTCATTGTACCCAGCAGGTTAGGTGGACTGGCCATGTTCAGTTGCCCCTTAGTGTCCAAAAATGTGCAGGTTAGGTGGGGTTACGGAGAAAGGGTGGGGGAATGGGCGCAGGTGAGGTGCTCTTTCAGAGGGTTGGTGCAGAAACGACAGGCTGAATGACCTACACTGTAGGGATTCTATTTATAAATTCCAGGATCCAGAATGATTTTTTTTTAAATGTATTTTATTACAAACATGTATCAAAACAGGTTACAACAAATAATAACCCCAAGAGACATATTTCCCAACAATCAACTACACAGCCGGTACAGATTTTTCCCCTTTTTCATCCCTCCTCCCCCTACCCCCCTGCAACAAACAGCTCCACAAACACAGCCACAAACATCTCCCACATCTCTCAAATTCCCCTGCTGAGCCCCTTAACTCATACTTTATCTTCTCCAACCGCAGGAAGTGGTACAGGTCCCACAACCATGCTGCTACCCCCGGTGGCGATGCCATACGCCACTCCAGCAAAATTCACCGCCATGCAATCAGAGAGGCGAAGGCCAAGACATTAGCCTTCCTCCTCCCCATGAGCTCCTGCCTCTCTAAAACCCTAAATATTGCCACCAAAGGGTCCGGGTCCACTCCCTCCTCCACTACCCTGGTTAAGACCGCGAACACTCCCACCCAGAATCTTCCCAATTTTTCGCAACTCCAAAACATGTGCGCGTGATTCGCTGGCCTCCGCCCACACCTCTCACACTCTTCTGCTACCTCCTGAAAGAACCCACTCATTCTCACCTGAGTCATATGCACCCTGTGCACCACCTTAAACTGTATCAGGCTCATCCTTGCACACGAGGAGGTCCCATTTACCCTTTGCAGTGCCTCACTCCATACTCCCCAATTGATCTCCCCTCCCAACTCTACTTCCCATTTCTCCTTGATCTTCACCACCCACTCACCTCCCTGCACTCCCAGCCACTTGTATATATCCCCAATTCTTCCCTCCCCTTCCACATCTGGAAGCAACAGTCGCTCCAGCAGGAAGATTCCCGGCAACCTAGGAAATCCCCTCCAGACCTTTCATGCAAAGTCCCTAACCTGCAGATACGTGAACTCACTCCCCCTCGGCAGCTCTACCCTCTCCCTTAGCTCCTCCAGACTGGTGAACCCTTCCTCCAAATCCCTCACCTTGACCAGCCTCACTTCCCTTCACCTCCAGTATACACTATCCATCCCACCCCTGGCTCAAACCCATGATTCTTGCACAGCGGCGTTAGCACCGACATCCCATCCTAAAATTCCTCCTCAGGTGATTCCATATCTTCACCGTGGACTGCACCACTGGGCTCCGTGAATACCTACTCGGAGCTATTGGCAATGCTGCCGTCACCGCAGCCCTCAAACTAGACCCCGTACAAGATTCCTCCTCCATCCAAAACCCGTCTCCTGTATGATTTGTTAACCACTTTTTCAACCTGCCCTGGACTTTGAATGATTTGTGCACATATGCCCCAGATTCCTCTGCTCCTGTATCTTCTTTCTTTTACTTTATATTGACTTCCTGATTCTACATACCAAATTAAACCACTTAACTGCATTAAGTTTAATTTGCCGCTTTTCTGCCCAATCCACCAGCCTATCCTTGTCCGTCCTGTTAAAGTTTATTATTATTCATAGTCCACAATATTTCCAAGTTTTGTGTCATTTGCAAATTTTGTAATTGTATCCTGTACACCCAAGTCTTGGTCACTTATATATATCAAAAAAGCAGGGTCCTAAGACTGGCCTCTTGGAGCCTGACCACATAAGCTCCAGTCCAAAAAGCAACCATTCTTTCTTTATTTAAAAAACAAATAATCTTTATTGTCACAAGTAGGCTTACATTAACACTGCAAGCAAGTTACTGTGAAAATCCCCTAGTCGCTACACTCCAGCGCCTGTTCGGGTACACTGAAGGAGAATTCAAAATCTCCAAATAACCTCACAAATCCCCGTTTTCTGCCACTCAGCCAACATTGTACCCATGTTGCTACTGTACTTTTATGTCATGGGCTCTTACTTCACTGGTGAGCTTTTATCAAGTATCTTTTGGAACATTATGTGCACCACATCAACCACATTACCCTCATCAGCCCTCTCTGTTAACTCATCAAAGAGCTCAAGCAAGTTAGTTGAATGCAATTTGAGCGTGCCTTCTCTGAATGAATCCATATTTGTCCAGGTGACTGTTACTCGCATCCTGAATTATAGTTTCTAATAGCTTCCCCACTACCAAAGTTAAACTGACTGGCCTATGGGTACAGTGTTTATCCTTTCACCATTACTTGAACAAAGGTGAAACATTTGCAGTTTTCCTTTAGCACTATCCCTCTGTCTGAGGAGGATTGGAAAATTATGGCCAGTACCAGCACATATTCCACCATTGCTTTGCTCAGTATCCTTAGATACATCTCATCTGGTTCTGGTGACTTATCAACTTTTAAGTACAGCCAGCCGATACAATACAACCACTTTATCAATTTTTAACCTATCAGTGATTCACCTACCTTTTCTTTCATAATGACTTGGGCAGCATCCTTTTCCTTGGTAAAGGCAAGTGTTAAAGTAATAATTTAGTACCTCAGCTTTGCCCCCCAGCCTCCATTCATCTTTTAATGTCTAATCAGGCCTTCTCTTTTTACCATCCTTTTACCATTTATATACTTAGAGGACTTTTAACGTCCCTTTGCTGCCAGTCATTTTCATCCTCCCTTTGCTTCTGCTTCTCTTATTTGTTTTGTCACTTCCTCTCGGAACTTTCCATGTTCAGCCTGGTTTCCAATGGTCTCAGCTACACGACAGCTGTCATGTGCACCCTTTTTCAGCTTCATCTTACTCTCCATCTCTTTTATCAGCAGGAAAGCTCTGGATTTGCTTGCCCTAACTTATCCCCTCACGGGAATGTACCTTGACTGTACTCAAACGATCTGCTCTTTAAAGACAGCCCATTATTCCATATAATGTTGCATGCCAACTTCTGATTTCAATTTATCTGGGCGAGATCTGTTCTCACCCCTTTGAAGTTGAGCCTCTTGATTGTTCCTTTTCTTTTCCATGACCGACAACCTTTATGATTCTATGATCATTGTGCTCTAATGATTCCCTACTGAAACTTCAAACTAACTTGGCCCAACTCATTCCCCAGAATCACATCTAGAAATACCTCTTTCCTCATTGAACTGGAAACATACTAATGTAGAAAAATCTCCTGAACACATTTTAGAAATTACTCCTGCTCTCTACCCATTGCATAATTATCATATTATAATCAAGATAATTCAAGTCTCCCATTACTCTCTTATTCTTTCACCTCTCTGCAATTTTCTTGAAAATTTATTCCTCTATACTTTTCTCACTAGTTGGTGGCCAATAGAATACACCCAGTAGTATAATACATTTTAAGCAAATGAAAGGGGAGAGGTTGGCAAGAAAAAGGGAAAGATCTATGATAGGGAGGAGGGCTAAATAACAAAAGGATTCATGGTCAAAGGTGAAAGGGAGTGGGAGCAAGTAAACAAAAAATTATGTCTCGGGGAGGTGTGATTGGGAAAAGCAGGAACATTGCTAAGGGCTGCAATCCCCCAAAAATGGAGCAGAGGCTATCAGCTGAAATGTGCCACTGTGCCCCCATCTTCTGGAATTTTCCCAGAATTTAAGGATTTTTGGAAGACTCTTACCAGCCCATCCACTATGTAGCTACTTCCTCGGGGCAGCATGGTGGCGCAGTGGTTAGCACTGTTGCCTGCAGCGCTGAGGACCCGGGTTTGATCCTGGCTCTGGGTCACTGTCTGTGTGGAGTTTGCACATTCTCCCCATGTCTGTGTGGGTTTCACCCCCACAACCCAAAGATGTGCAGGTTAGGTGTTTGTCATTTGTAGATAACTGCTCATTCTGGATGCTCTCTTCCATAACCCCGTTATTTTTTTAATACATGTTTTTTATTGGGTTTTTGAATAAAGTATGTTTATGTTATGTACACAAAATAGAGTTAAAATATATATATATAATATATAGAAGAGAAGGAAACACGCACAAAAAACAAAACAAAAAGTTAGAATAAAATAACTGGTAGGGTGTTATGTGCTAGCCCAACAACAGCAGCTCTGTACAATTGGCAGTATTGTTTTTAGCACGTAAGTAGGCATCGTTTGTGGGGGGGAGAACTGGGGGGTACATATACATTTGGGCGTCGGGGAAACAAAGAACAATTACAGAGGGCAATACGCGAATGGATCTGGTGTTGGTGTTGATGCTTGCTTCACCCGGACAGTTTTCGCTGCCATTGTCGTCTCGCAATCACCTCCGCTTTCGTCCCATCTTTCTCCTGAATTTTCCTTGTTCTCTGCTTCTGTAGTTTGTTATTGTTTCCCATGCCCTCCTTCCGGCTGTCATTCCCTTGCCTTCCCACCAACTGACTGGTTCTCCTCTATTGTTCCCTGTCTCCTCCCTCTTGCAACCCCTCCCCCACCTCCCCTTGTCCTGTGGTTCGCTTTTCTTTTCTCTTAGGTTTATGTGCTACCCCCCCCCCCCCCCCCCCCCCGGGGGCCGGTCTATCCCTCCCTCCCCGCCTCGGCTACTTTCCCCTGATTCTTGGCTACCTGGCTATTCGTTGGCCACAAACAGGTCCCGGAACAATTGGGTGAATGGCTCCCACGTTCTGTGGAAGCCGTCGTCTGACCCCCGGATGGCGAATTTGATTTTCGCCATTTGGAAAGATTCTGAGAGGTCGGACAGCCAGTCTGAAGCTTTGGGTGGTGCTGCTGACCACCAGCGGAACAGGATTCTACGGCGGGCGATCAGGGAGGCAAAGGCAAGGGCGTCCACCCTCCTCCCCAGGAATAGATCTGGCTGGTCTGACACCCCGAAGACAGCCACGTTCGGGCATGGCTCCACCCTCATCCCCACCACTTTGGACATTGTCTCGAAGAAGGCAGTCCAGTACCCCGCAAGTCTGGGGCAAGACCAGAACATGTGGGCGTGGTTGGCCGGGCCTCCTTGGCACCGTTCACATCTATCCTCCGCCGCTGGGAAGAACCTACTCATACGAGTTCTTGTTAAGTGGGCTCCCCCGGTGGTGATAGCCACCCTCCAGTCCTGGAACCAACCACGGCAGCACCTGGCGTACTGGTAAATGTGTACGCTCCCAACTGGGGCGACTCAAAATTCATAAAGAAAACCATGGCGGAAATCCCTGACCTTGACACACACCGACTGATTATGGGGGCGACTTTAACTGCGTGCTGGGCCCAATGACCGACCGATCAAACCCCAGAACGGGGAAAACGTCTGGCATTGCGAGGGAGCTCGGGGCCTTTATGGAACAGATGGGGGCAGTGGACCCATGGAGGTTCTTGCACCCGGGAGAAAAGGAGTTCTCGTTTTTTTCGCAGGTGCACAAGGTATACCGTATCGACTTCTTTGCAGTGGGAAATCGGTGCTTCCAGGGATAGCGGGAGCAGACTACTCTGCGATCGTTTTCTCCACATTATATGGATGTGAGGTTGGAGACAGGCCGGGCCCAGTGTCCCACATGGAGGCTGGACATGGACCTCCTGGCCGACAAGGCCTTCTGCCAAAAAATATCGCAGGCCATAGGCGATTACGTTAGGAACAACCAAAAAGGGGAGGTCTCACCCTCCATGTATTGGGAGGCACTGAAGGTCGTGATCAGAGGAGAGATCATAGCCTACAAGGCAAGTAGAGATAGGGAAGAGAGGGTGGCCAGGCAACAGCTAGTGGACTCCATTCTGGAAGTCGATAGAAAATACTTCGCGCCCCCAACCGTAGAGCTGCTGGCGGAGAGAAAAAAGCTGCAAATGGACTTTAACCTGCTACCCACTAGGAAAGCAGTGTACCAACTCCGCCAGACACGGGGGACCTTCTACGAACACGGAGACAAGGCTGGCTGCCTATTGGCTTACCAGCTGAGAAAGCAGGCAGCCGCGAGGGAAATAGCGCAGGTAAAGGATAGCAAAGGCAGACTGGTAACAGAGCCAAAGGAGGTCAATCGGGCATTCGAGACCTTCCACCGGAGACTGTACACCTCCGAGCCCCCCCCCCCCCCCCCCCCCCCCCCCCGATGGGTATGCAGGAATGATGTACCATCAATAACCACGAGATGAAAATGGTGAAACTATTGAGGCTTTATTGCACAAGATGTTGAGCCTCCTGCAGCTGGAACCAGAATGGGAGCAGCGCAGGAGAGCATACACTTTTATACAGTGCCTGCTGGGAGGAGTCAGCGGGCTGGGATTTACTGTGGTATCTGTAATACAGTGGCAGTACCCTAATACATGTAGTGTGTTACCAGTGGTGTTTACCACATTCACCCCCTGTTTAGAAAAAAGTCCGGCAGGGGTGCAGAACAACATTACTGATTGAATCTGTCCGGGGCTTTGACCCTCCGCTGCGATCGCCTCAGTCCTGGTGGTGATGTGGCCGCCGATGTGGTCACTGATGTGTTGGGCAGGCTGGGTCGATGTGGACTGCACTTGATGCAGTGTAGCGAGAGACAGACTTCCAACACTTGATGAGATGCAACACGATTTTATTTAACATCTAAACTATTATACATGTTCAACTCTGGGTTGACACTATACTGACTTGACTGGAGACCTGGTACTAGCCTGACCAGACTTACTGACTACCACATGGTGTTTGCACTGGCTAGCTCACGGGCTCTGACTGTCTCAGTGGCTGGATCCCGAGAGAACGGGAAAACTGGTGCCCTCTGGCTTTATAGTGGTCGTGTCCTGTCTGGTGATTGGCTGCTGTGTTCTGTGTGCTCACTGGTCATCCTGTGTGTCAACCACTGCCCGTCTGCACTCCATCATATACATAGATGTATATTATGACAGTCACCTACGACTCCGGGAGCATGTTGTCCTCTCCTTCGTCACCCCTTAGTGGAACCAGTGGGAGGACGGATCCTGCTAGGGTGGGGGCTGCGGTGAGGTTCGCTGGAGGGAGGGTGAGTGGCGCAGGGGTGAATGAGGCAACCAGGGGGTGCGGGGCGGTATCAGGTCGGGAGTTGTGGGTGTGCGACGTAGGTGTACTGCGGGTTTGGATGTAACAGTTGGACTTTTTTGACCAAGGGTCCGACCAAGGATCCGCACATGCTTCCGGAGGAGAACAGGTCCAGGAACTGTCAGCCATGTTGGGAGCGAGACCCCGGAGGTGGACTTCCTGGGCAAGGCAAACACACGTTCGTGAGGGGTCTCATTAGTCGCGGTACAGAGGAGCGAATGGATGGAGTGGAGCGCATCGGGGACCTCCTGCCAGCGGGAGACAGGGAGATTTTTAGACCGCAGGGCCAGCAGGATGGCCTTCCAGACCGTCCCGTTCTCCCTCTCCATCTGCCCGTTTCCCTGGGGGTTGTAGTTGGTCGCCCTGCTTGAAGCGATACCCTTGCTGAGCAGGAACTGACGCAGCTCCTCACTCATGAAGGAGGATCCCCGATCTCTGCGGATATAGGTGGGGAAACCGAAGAGCGTGAAGATGCTGTGCAAGGCTTTGATTACTGTGGCAGAAGTCATATCGGGGCATGGGATGACGAAAGGGAACCGGAAGTACTCATCAATCACGTTCAGAAAGTACGTGTTGCAGTCGGTGGAGGGTAGGGGGCCTTTGAAGTCCATGCTGAGGCATTCAAAGGGGCGGGAGGCCTTCACCAGGTGCACTCTATCTGGCTGGTAGAAGTGCGGCTTTCACTCTGCGTAGACCTGGCAGTCTCTGGTGACGGTCCTGACCTCCTCAATGGAGTAGGGCAGGTTGCGGGCCTTGAGAAAATGGAAGAACCGGGTGACGCCCAGATGGCAGAGGTCATAGTGGAGAGCCCGGAGTCGGTCCACTTGTGCGCTGGCACATGTACGGGATAGGGCCTCAGAGGGCTCGTTGAGCTTCCCCGGGCGATACAAGATCTCATAATTATAGGTGGAGAGCTCGATCCTTCACCTCAAGATCTTGCCATTTTTCAACTTGCCCCACTTTATTATTAAACATAAATGCAACCGACTATTGGTCAGTGAGGATAATGAATCTCCTGCCGGCCAGGTAATGCCTCCAATGTCGCACAGCTTCCACAATGGCTTGGGCCTCCTTTTCGACAGAGGAGTGCTGATTTTCGGTGGCATGGGGGTGCGGGAAAAGAAAGCCACGGGTCTGCCCTCCTGGTCGAGGGTGACGCCCAGAGCTACGTAAGATGCATCGCTCTCCACCTAAAAGGGGAGGGGCCCGTTGACTGCTTGCATCGTGGCTTTGGCAATATCCGCCTTGATGTGGTTGAGGGCCCGGCGGGCCTCAGCCGTCAGGGATAAAACTGTGAACTTGATGAGTGGGCGGCCTTGTCTGCAAAATTAGGGACCCACTGGGCCTAATATGAAAAAAACCCCAGGCATCGTTTCAGGGCCTTGGGGCAGTGGAGGAGAGGGAGTTCCAGGAGGGGGCGCATGCGGTCGGGGTCAGGCCCTAGGACTCCATTTTCCACTACGTAGCCAAGGATGGCTAAGCTGTTGGTGCGGAACACGCATTTCTCCTTATTGTAGGTGAGGTTAAGGAGTTTGGCGATATGGAGGAATTTTTGTAGGTTTGCGTCGTGGTCCTGCTAATTGTGGCCGCAGATGGTGCCGTTCTCTAGGTACGGCAAGGTGGCCCGCAGTCCGTACTGGTCAGCCATTCGGTCCATCTGTCACTGGAAGACTGAGACCCCATTGGTGACGCCGAAGGGAACTCGAAGGAAATGATAGAGGCAGCCATCTGCTTCAAACGCAGAGTATTGGCGGTCCTCCGGGCGGATGGGGAGCTGGTGGAAGGCAGACTTCAAGTCAACTGTGGAGAAGTCTCGATACTGCGCAATCAGATTGACCATGTCAGATATGCGTGGGAGGGGGTACGCGTCTAGCTGCATGTTCTGGTTGATGGTCTGACTGCAGTCAATGACCATCCTGTGCTTCTCCCCAGTCTTCACTACAACCACTTCAGCTCTCCAGGGGCTGTTACTGGCCTCAATGATCCCCTCCCGCAGAAGCCGTTGGACCTCCGATTTGATAGAGGTCCTGTCCTGCGCACTGTACCATCTGCTCCCAGTGGCAACGGGCTTACAGTCCGGGGTGAGGTTTGCAAAAAGTGAAGGCGGATCGACCTTAGGGGCCGTGAGGCCGCAGACGGTGAGGGGGGACGGGAGTCCGCCGAATTTCAAAGTAAGGCTTTGGAGGCGGCATTGAAAATCAAGACCTAGTAACAGGACAGCGCAGAGATGGGGGAGGACTTAGAGCCTGAAGTTGCTGTACTCTAAGCCCTGAACAGTGAGGGTCGCAACATGTGTCAGGCGGTTGATGCTCTCGGCGACTGACTGCTGCGACTGGGCCATGACCTGGTGAGACTGGGCCAAGGCCTGCAGGGCGCCGGCAATGTCGTTTTGCCTCTGGCACATTGCTGCCTGTGAGAGGGCAACCCTGTCCAGGGCCGAGGATGACGCGTGCACATTAACCCCAACGCCATGCATAACCTGACCCATTGCCTCCACTGCGGATGCCACCCGTGCGGTGTCGGCCTGGGTCTCTGCCATGAGCGGCACCATTCCCTGCTCGTGGACGCGGTTCGACTCCTCTAACAGCGTCTGCAGAGTCTGGAAGACAGCCCTCATCCCGTCATTGTTTCCCTGGGTTTCTTCAGGCATCGGCTGTGCGGGTGGGTTGAGAAACTCCAGGAACTCCAAAAACGTCTGGGAGCCAGCTGCATGCTGGGCCTGGTCTGGCCTCCGCGAGTCCGGGCCCTCGGTTGCTCCGACCTCCACCTGCTGTACCTGCTCAGCTGTGATGTGCGAACCAGACTGTGACCCAGGAGCCTCATCACTAAATAGGCCCGCCGGGGTGAGTGTCTCTGGGATGGTGGATGGTGTGGGAGATAGCAGTGCTGCAAGCCCGATGTTGCCGCAATTTAGCACCTCCTCTATGGTGTGGGGCCGCTCAGAGTCCGGAGGGTTATCGCTGGCCATTTCTGTGGCTTGTGGTATCGCCACCCTCTGGGCGTCCTGCTCCGCAGATTGGGTTGGGGAGGATGGGACTCCCCGCTGATCGGGCACCCTCTGTCGTTCGGCCCCAGGTGAGGTCGGGGCAGATGCCTGTGTCCGTCTGCAGCCAGACGGCCCTGGTCGTTCGGCATCACGTCCTAGGGAAGAGAATGAGACGGGTTATTTAGATTTGCTCGGCAGGCCGCTGGACGGTCCCAGTGGGCAGCGTGTGAAGGGACAGAGGATGGGGGAGGTATCCCAGTGGGCAGGGTGTGTGAAGGGACAGAGGATGGGGGAGGTGTCCAAGTGGGCAGGGTGTGTGAAGGGACAGAGGATGGGGGAGGGCTGGGTGTTTGTCAAGGAGGGTTGTCTCACTTGTTGCAGCTCCGCCAACCTCGCATAGCGCGACATCCCGGGTGCCAGACCCCCCCCAACAAGGTCCAGTGCCCTCTGCTCAAAGGTGGTGAGGGGGTGCAGGTTGGGCGAACCCCCTCCAGTCTGGTGCCGCTCACGGGTGTTGTGAGCGGACTTGGCCTGTTGGGGGAGGGTACATAGGTAGATCATTACAATACGGCAGATATCAGCAGTCCGTTCAGATACTGGCACAGTTTGGGGGTCAAGTTGTCATAAGACGATTGCATCTCTCCACGGGGGCCAGAGCGCTGGGTCTGTGACAACTTTGTGAACCACCCTCAACTAACTCTGCCCCAATCCCCCTCCACCCCCCGTGCCAGGGGGGGAGGTGGGTGATTAAGTTAAGGGGGAGGGATGGTTGTGACCAGGGGGCACCTTCTTGGCACTTACCCTGGCAGCCCTGGTGAGGTCGTGCAGCTTTTTTCGGCACTGCTCTGCTGAGCGAGGGGTCTGCCCCACAGCACTGATGGCAGCAGCCACGTCACGCCAGGCCTGGCGCACCGCGCTGGCAGGTTGGCGATGCCCTCTCCGCGGGCAGATGATGCCCCTCCTCTGCTCGACAGCATCGAGCAGCGTCTCCACATCTGCATCAACAAAACGAGGTGCAGCTCTCCTGGGCTCCGACATCATGGCCTACAGATTCTGTGCTCGCCCGCGCCTTTTTACGGCGTCGGGCGGTGTCACGTGGGCGTGTTCGTATCGTCGCCGCGTTCCGTCGTCATCACGCACGTGATTGACGCGGCCGCGTTCCTAGCCCATTTCCCGGACGTGAATACGTCGGGAAATGGACCCTTCCCGACCGTCATCAAACGCGCCCGTTTTTGACGCCAACTTCGCGATTTTTCGCGGGTGCGGAGAATCGCGCCCATGGAGTGTAGTACTACTGATTAGAGAAGATGTGTGAAGAGATCAGTTGAGAGGGTCATTCGGAGTCTGGTAACAGCAGGGAAGAAGCTGTTTTTGAACCTGTTAGTGCGCGTTCTCAAACTTTTGTATATCCTGCCCAATGGAAGAGGTTGGAAGAGAGAATAATCCTCGTGGGAGGGGCCTTTGATTATGCTGCCCACTTTCCAAAGACTTTAGCCTCTCTCTTTCTTTTTATAGATTTAAAGAATCTCTTGCTGTATGTTTTTATATTACTTGCTAGTTTACCCTCATCTTTGTTTATCTTGGTCACCTTCTGTTGTTTTTTTTTAAACTTTCCAAATCCTCAAGTTTACCACTAATCTTCATCACATTGCCTGTTTTTTCTTTCAATTTCATACTATCCTTAACTTCCTTGGTTAACAATGATTGATTTATCCCCTTCCTAGAATGGGTAGCATGGTGGTTAGCATAAATGCTTCACAGCTCCAGGGTCCCAGGTTCGATTCCCGGCTGGGTCACTGTCTGTGTGGAGTCTGCACGTCCTCCCCCTGTGTGCGTGGGTTTTCTCCGGGTGCTCCGGTTTCCTCCCACAGTCCAAAGATGTGCGGGTTAGGTGGATTGGCCATGCTAAAATTGCCTGTAGTGTCCTAATAAAAAGTAAGGTTAAGGGGGGGGGGGTTGTTGGGTTACGGGTATAGGGTGGATACGTGGGTTTGAGTAGGGTGATCATGGCTTGGCACAACATTGAGGGCCGAAGGGCCTGCTCTGTGCTGTACTGTTCTATTTTCTATGTTCTAATCCTTCTTTCTCACTGGGAAACATTTATTGTGAGTCATTAATTATTTTCGCAAACATCGGCCACTGCTGATTGTGGCGCTAACAATTGCACTCAAAGACAAGAGACAAGTACAATCAAGGCTTTATTGCTGTGTGATGCTATTCCTCCGGCTGCAACTGTAGACTAGGGTCTGAGTGACTCACACGCATATTTATACACAAGCTCCCTGTGGGCGGAGCTAGCCGGCAGGGGCTTACCGGAGGAACCTGAATTACAGGTACAGCCATACATCCCCCTACTGCAAGTATGCATATCTACAGTGGTTATCACCACACTGATCATCCATCTTTTCTGTTCAACTTCTTTCCCAGCCAACTCCACCCTAACTCCTTTGAGATCACCCTTATTTTGTTTGGCATAGTTGTTTCTGACCCCCAAGTTCCTCATTCTCAAACTGAATGCTAAATTCCACTGTTTCCTAAGGGATCTTTTAGTCTGAGATTGTTTACTAAACCTGCCTCAGTATACATTACCTCATTCAAAATAGTCTGACCCTTGGATCCACAAGATATTGTTCCAGGAAACTGTCCCAAATACACTCTATGAATTCCTCCTCATGGCTACCTTTTCTAATTTGATTTTCTGATTAGAAAGGACACGCTGCGGGGTCTGCGGGTCTGTGAGTCTGTAAATCGGGCCTGTGATTTAGGAGCTTTGGATCTGGCCAGGCAGCCTTTGGCAAAGTGTCCTTTCTTGCCGCAGTCGCTACAGGTCGCGTTGCGAGCCGGGCAACGCTGCCTGAGGTGCCGTTTCTGGCCGCAGAAATAGCAGGGCAGCCCCCCGGGTTGGGCGGGCAGCCGCGCGGCACAGGCCTGGGACACCTTCTGGTTGCCTGTCCACGTGCGGTCTGAGGGGAAGCATTGAGGCTCTGGAAAGGAAGGACGGAAGAAAGAGGGAAAATCGACCGTGGATATCTAAGGAAATAAGGGAGAGTATCAAATTGAAGGAAAAAGCATATAAAGTGGCAAAGATTGCTGGGAGATTAGAGGACTGGGAAATCTTTAGGGGGCAACAGAAAGCTACTAAAAAAGCTATAAAGAAGAGTAAGATAGAGTATGAGAGTAAACTTGCTCAGAATATAAAAACAGACAGTAAAAGTTTTTACAAATATATAAGACAAAAAAGAGTGGCTAAGGTAAATATTGGTCCTTTAGAGGATGCGAAGGGAGTTTTAATAATGGGAAATGAGGAAATGGCTGAGGAACTGAACAGGTTTTTTGGGTCGGTCTTCACAGTGGAAGACACAAATAACATGCCAGCGACTGATAGAAATGAGGCTATGACAGGTGAGGACCTTGAGAGGATTGTTATCACTAAGGAGGGAGTGATGGGCAAGCTAATGGGGCTAAAGGTAGACAAGTCTCCTGGCCCTGATGGAATGCATCCCAGAGTGCTAAAAGAGATGGCTAGGGAAATTGCAGATGCACTAGTGATAATTTACCGAAATTCACTAGACTCTGGGGTGGTCCCGGTGGATTGGAAATTAGCAAACGTGACGCCACTGTTTAAAAAAGGAGGTAGGCAGAAAGCAGGAAATTATAGGCCAGTGAGTTTAACTTCGGTAATAGGGAAGATGCTGGAATCTATCATCAAGGAAGAAATTGCGAGGCATCTGGATAGAAATTGTCCCATTGGGCAGACGCAGCATGGGTTCGTAAAAGGCAGGTCATGCCTAACTAATTTAGTGGAATTTTTTGAGGACATTACCAGTGCAGTAGATAACGGGGAGCCGATGGATGTGGTATATCTGGATTTCCAGAAAGCCTTTGACAAGGTGCCACACAAAAGGTTGCTGCATAAGATAAAGATGCATGGCATTAAGGGTAAAGTAGTAGCATGGATAGAGGATTGGTTAATTAATAGAAAGCAAAGAGTTGGGATAAATGGGTGTTTCTCTGGTTGGCAATCAGTAGCTAGTGGTGTCCCTCAGGGATCCGTGTTGGGCCCACAATTGTTCACAATTTACATTGATGATTTGGAGTTGGGGACCAAGGGCAATGTGTCCAAGTTTGCAGATGACACTAAGATGAGTGGTAAAGCGAAAAGTGCAGAGGATACTGGAAGTCTGCAGAGGGATTTGGATAGGTTAAGTGAATGGGCTCGGGTCTGGCAGATGGAATACAATGTTGACAAATGTGAGGTTATCCATTTTGGTAGGAATAACAGCAAACAGGATTATTATTTAAACGATAAAATATTAAAGCATGCCGCTGTTCAGAGAGACTTGGGTGTGCTAGTGCATGAGTCACAGAAGGTTGGTTTACAAGTGCAACAGGTGATTAAGAAGGCAAATGGAATTTTGTCCTTCATTGCTAGAGGGATGGAGTTTAAGACTAGGGAGGTTATATTGCAATTGTATAAGGTGTTAGTGCGGCCACACCTGGAGTATTGTGTTCAGTTTTGGTCTCCTTACTTGAGAAAGGACGTACTGGCGCTGGAGGGTGTGCAGAGGAGATTCAATAGGTTAATCCCAGAGCTGAAGGGGTTGGATTATGAGGAGAGGTTGAGTAGACTGGGACTGTACTCGTTGGAATTTAGAAGGATGAGGGGGGATCTTATAGAAACATTTAAAATTATGAAGGGAATAGATAGGATAGATGCGGGCAGGTTGTTTCCACTGGCGGGGTGACAGCAGAACTAGGGGGCATAGCCTCAAAATAAGGGGAAGTAGATTTAGGACTGAGTTTAGGAGGAACTTCTTCACCCAAAGGGTTGTGAATCTATGGAATTCCTTGCCCAGTGAAGCAGTTGAGGCTCCTTCATTACATGTTTTTAAGGTAAAGATAGATAGTTTTTTGAAGAATAAAGGGATTAAGGGTTATGGTGTTCGGGCCGGAAAGTGGAGCTGAGTCCACAAAAGATCAGCCATGATCAAATTGAATGGCGGAGCAGGCTCGAGGGGCCAGATGGCCTACTCCTGCTCCTAGTTCTTATGTTCTTATGTTCTTATGTTCTTATGTTCTTATGTTCTAAGGAGGTGGATAGTTTTACCGTCTCTTTTCGAGCAGGCGCTGTCCGACATAGTTGGTGTCCCGGAGGGCGAGTTCCATATGCTGCGAGGCTGTGACGTCCTTGTAATTGTAGTTTCGAGTCAGTACCCTCAGGTCGCATAGATATTCCTCCAGCGATTCCCCGGGGCATTGACAACGAGTGGTGAGGAGATGCCGCGCAAACACTTTGTTTACTGGCCTCACGTACTGCCTTTTCAGGATCACGACCGTATCTGCATATGTGGTCGCTTCCTCGATCTGCCCGGAGATTCTGTGGCTCACCCGGGCGTGGAGGAGACTCAGTTTCTGTTCTTCGGTGACGGCGGGCGAGGAGGAGGCGGTGAGGTAGGCCTCAAAACAGCAGAGCCAGTGCCAAAAGATTATTTTGGCTTCAGTTGCCTGTGGGTCGAGTTCCAGTTTGTCAGGCTTGAGGGCTGCTTCCATAGCGATATTGTAGCTAATTAATGCGACCATCAATTCACACGAGACGAAGAGCTGAAGTGAACAGTGGTTTTAATCAGCTAGAACTGTGCCTGTCTGCGACAGCTCTGTACCGAGTGCCACCTAAAGGCAGCAGATCTATATACCTCCCCCGAGGGGGCAGAACCACAGACGGAGCCCACAAGGGTATCAACATGATGCAATACAATGTAATGTAATACAATGGTGAATGGTAACAGTAATACATTCACCCCATTTGCAATGGCCATGCTAAATTGTCCCTTGGTGTCAAAAGATGTGCAGGTTAGATGCGGTTATGGGGATAGGGTGGCATAGTGGGCCCAGGTAGGGTGTTCTATCAGAGGATCAGTGCAGATTCGATGGGCTGAATCGCCTCCTTCCCCACTGGAGGGATTCTATGAATTCTACAGCTATTGTTGTGAGGCCTATAGACTACTCGCATCAGTGTCTTCTTTCTCTTGTTATTTCTTACCTTACGGATTCTGAATCTTCTGATCCAAGATCATTCCTTGCTTTTGTACTTATTCCATCTCGTACTAACAAAGCTGCCCCACCACCCTTTACTTCATGCCTATCCTGACGAAATCACATACCCCTGAATATTTAGTTCTCAGTTTTGATGTCCTTGTAACCAAGTCTCTGTAATGGCTGTAAGATCATACCCATTAACCTCAATTTGTGCTGTTAATTCATTTATTTTGTGCCGAATGCTACATACATTTAAGTGAAGAGCCGTTAATTTTGCTTTTTTAAATCATTTTTGACCCTATTTGCTGCTGTTTTTTATGTTTGTTCAGCATCTTGCAATGCTGCCGTATCCTTTTGCTTTGTCAGCCTATGTATCCCCTTTCCAGAATCAATCAAGAGGCTGCTATGGCCTGGATGGTGTTGGGCTTTTTCAGTGTTGTTGGAGCTGCACTCATTCAGGCAAGTGGCAATCCGGAGAGGAGACAGAGTCTCACTCTATGCCGATGACCTGCTCCTCTATGTCTCAAAGCCACAGGAGGACTGAAGGCAATACTGCAAATACTGAAAGAGTTTGGAACCTTCTCGGGCTACAAACGTAACCTGGGCAAAAGCGAGACATTCCCAGTGAACCCAAAAGGGGGAGGGACAGAGCTGAAGGGGCTCCCGCTTTAAATGGGCCAGAACAGATTCCGTTACCTGGGGATCCAAATAGCCAGAGACTGAACACAGATCCACAAGTGGAACCTGACCAGCCTGATGGAGGATGTAAGAAAAGACCTTCAATGGTGGGGCTCACTCCCACTCTCCCTGGCGGGGACAGTGCAGGCGATCGAGATGAACGTACTGCCAAGGTTCCTCTTCCTGTTTAGATCCATCCCGATCTTCATCCCCAAGGCCTTTTTCTAAAATGTAGACAGGCTAATCATGCGTTTGTGTGTGTGTGTGGGGTGGGGGGTGGGGGGGGGGGGAGGGGGGGGGGGGGGGGGGGGGGCAAGAACCTGAGAATTCCCAAACTGACACTGCAAAGAGGGAAAGTCAAAGGGGGTTTGTCTGAAAGAGTGAGGACCACTACTAGAGGACCTGATAGGCACATCAGCGGGAAGGGCAGGGGGGGGGGGGGGGGGGGGGGGTGGTGGTGTGGTATGTGGGAAAATATATGGACAACTACTGGACAGAGTTCGAACACCACTGGACGAGACCAGACAGAAATGGGAAGACGAACTGGGAACAGTGGTGGGATGGGGACTCTAGAGCGCAGCACTGAGCAGGGCGAACTACACCTCCTCCTGTGCAAGGCTAAGCCTAATGCAGCTCAAAGTGGTGCACAGAACGCACCTGACCAGAACCCGAATGAGCAGGTTCTTCCCGGAGGTGGAGGACAAATATGAGCGGTGTCAGAGGGGCCCGGCCAACCACACCCACATGTTTTGGGCTTGCCCCAAGCTTGCTGGGTTCTGGGCAGCCTTCTCCGAGGCAATGTCCAAGGTTGTGGGGGTGAGGGTGCCCAATAGTGGCAATCTTCGGGGTATCGGAGCAGCCAGAGTTACACATGGGGAAGGGGGCCAATGCCCTTGCTTTTGCTTCCCTAATCACACGCCAGAGAATCCTGCTCGGCTGGCGATCGGCAGCACCACCCATGGCTGCAGACTGGCTCGCTGACCTCTCGGAATTTCTCCACCTGGAGAAGATTAAGTTCACCATCCGAGGGTCAGAGGAAGGCTTCCTGGATACTTGGGGGCAGTTTGTCGGCCTGTTCCAAAACCTGTTCGAGGCCAGCAACGAGGAGTAAGCTAAGTGGGGAAAAAAAGATAGATGGGGAACCAAAGTACTGCGCAATCCGATGAGCGGGGGAGAAGGAAGGTGGGTTTCCTCCGGGTGCTCTGGTTTCCTCCCACAGTCCAAAGATGTGCAGGTTAGGTGGATTGGCCATGCTAAATTGCCCTCAGTGTCCAAAATTGCCCTTAGTGTTGGGTGGGGTTACTGAGTTATGGGGATAGGGTGGAGATGTGGGCCTGGGTAAGGTGCTCTTTCCAAGAGCCGGTGCAGACTCGATGGGCCGAATGGCCTCCTTCTGTACTGTAAATTCTATGAATACACAGTAACTGTTTGTAAATACGAGAAAAGCCAATAAAAAGATTTTCAAAAAAAAATTTCAGGCAAGAGGCGAGTATTCCATCTCACTCCTTCACACAATGGGGAAATTCATGAGAAATAGGGAATTCATAACCAACCTCTTCACTCTGATTGGTGAGAATGTGGAACTTGCTACCACACACAGAGCAGTTGGGGCAAATAGCATGCATGTATTTAAGGGAAAGCTCGACAGCACATGAGGAAGAAAGGAATAAGAGGATATGCTGCTCTGGTGAGCGGAAGTAGGGTGGGGGGAGGCTGAAATAAAACGTAAACACCAGCAGAAGCACCAGTTGGGCTGTGTTGTAAGTTCTATATAAAGGTGCTGTGGTGATCTACCACTGTATATATGTGTGTGATTGCATTGGGGATGTACGACAGTACCTGTATTACAGGTTTTCCGGTAAGCCCCTGCTGGCTAGCTCCGCCCACAGGGAGCAGTATAAATATTCATAAGTTTCCCTGAGATGCCATTCTACAGCTGCAACCGAAGGAATAGCATCTCACTGTAATAAAGCCTCTCTTATACCGATTTGAGTCTTTGTGTGCAATTGATAGTGCCACAATTTATTACAGTGAGATTTTTCAACATCATGGACACCCGATCGCCTGCAGCTGGATCCGCAGTCGCCGCATGCCAGGAAAGACTTTAACCACTGGCCGGCTGTTTTCGAGGCCCAAATCACCTCAGCGGACCCTACACCATCGGAGGCTCAGAAGGTACAACTCCTATACTCAAGGTTGAGCTCCAGCGTGTTCCCGCTGATTCAGGACGCGCCTAACTACGCCCGAGCCATGGAACTTCTCAAAGAGAATTACGCCCAGTCGACGAACACTCTGTTTGTTAGCCATTCGCGTTCAGCAACCGGGTGAGTCGATTGAGGACTTCTGGCGGGCCCTTATCCCTCTAGTACAGGACTGTGAGTGCCAGGCCGTCTCGGCCATGGAACATTCGAATCTCCTCATGCAGGATGCCTTTGTGACGGGTATTGCATCGGACCCCATCCGGCAACGACTGCTGGAAGGGGCCACTCTCGACCTTGCGGCAACAAAGACTTTAGCGCTCTCTATGAGGGCCACTTCCCGTAATGCGCAATCCTAACCCGCCCACCGCACAGCCCACCCATCCTACCCCTCGTGGACCCCGCAACCGACCCCCCCGACTGGGGCCGCTCCCGCGCACTATGCCTGCGCTGCTCGCCGCACCGCGCACCCTGGGGGTCCCCGCTGCTACTTCTGCGGTCAGCAGAAGCACCCCCGCCAGCGCTGCCCGGGCCGCACCGCGGCCTGCAAATCCTGTGGCAAGAAAGGCCACTTTGCAGCGGTGTGTCAGGCCCGCGCTGTTGCCGCTATCACGCCCAAACTCTCCCCCTCGCCTCAGCCGACCGCGCAATGGGCCCTGCCGTCCGCTGCTCCCGGGGCCACGTGTGATCTGTGGGCGCCGCATCTTCCTTCCCCGACTCCACGTGCGATTAGTGGGTGCCGCCATCTTTCACCGCCCCTGCCATGGGCGCCGCCATCTTCATCCTCTGACTCTGTGTGTTCCATGGTCGCCGCCACCTTGCCCCGCCCCCACAATGTGCGCCACCATCTTCTTCCTCGTAGGTACTCCAGACGCCGCCATTTTGTCCTCCCCTCGGAACTGGACCGCGGGACCTGGGTTGCTGCCGCTACTCATCGGACTCGTCGGACTCTTCGGTCGATCACCCGCTACTCGCCTCCATGACGCTCGACCAGTCCCGTCCTTGCAACCTAGCCACCGCTTCTACGACTGTGCTTATCAACGGCCACGCGACCTCCTGCCTCATCAACTCCGGGAGCACGGACAGTTTCATCCATCCGGACACGGTAAGGCGCTGCTCCCTCGCGGTCCATCCCGCCAACTAGCGGATCTCCCTGGCCTCCGGATCCCACTCTGTCCCAATCCAGGGCTTCTGTCTGGTCAAACTCACCGTACAGGGTGTTGAATTCAACCGTTTCCCCCTGTACGTTCTCCCCAACCTCTGAAACAGAGAAGAGGTCGGGGATGGGCGTTGCCAGGAGGTGGGGCTACAGAGACACGGGGCAGGGGCTGGGGGCAGGCCCAGGAAAGGGGATGGCTGACCAGCAAGGGGGGGGTGGGGCGGGGTGCATGGTGCCCCCCAACTAGGCTGGTCATGTGGAACGTTAGAGGGCTAAATGGGCCGGTGAAGAGGGCTAAAGTGTTCGCGCATCTTAGGGCTTTAAAGGTGGACATGATAATGTTGCAGGAGACTCACTGTGGTGAATTATAAACCCAGTAATTCACACTGTGTTCCATTATATGTATTGTGTCCTTGTGGGCTCTGTATACGAGCCGTTACGCGGCTCTGCCCATAGGGGGAGATGAGGAGTTTGTACTGGGCTCCACCCTTGGCTCCGCCCATGGCTCCTTCCATGGAAGTATAAAGATCTGCAGTCGTGAGCCTGCTGCCAGTTCATCTCGTCGCAGGCAGGCTCAGTTGTAAGACTATTAAAACCACTGTTCACTTCCAATCAAGTGTCTTGTGAATTGATGGTCTCATCAATTTAATAGTCTTAGGAAACTTGAAGAAAGTGACTATGGAATCAGCCCTCAAACCTGACCGACTAGAACTCGACCCGCAGGCTGCAGAGGTGAAATAAATCTTTCTACACTGGCTCAGATGTTTCAAGGCCTACCTGGCTGAATCAAGCACTTCAGAAACTACGGAGGAGCAGAAACTCAGCCTACTGCAGGCAAGGGTGAGCCACCGTATCTCTACTCAACTTAACAGTACTTCCTCGTATACGGAGGCCCTGGCCATGCTCGATCGAATGTACGTGAGGCCCATCAACGAGGTCTACGCGCGCCATATTTCCACGACCCTCCGTCAGCGCCCCGCGGAGTCGCTGGAAGACATTCTGCACGATTTAAAAGCCCTAGCACGGGACTGCAATTGTCAAGCTGTATCAGCCGCCCAGCATATGGAGCTCGCTGTCCGAGATGTATATGTGGCAGGGCTCAGGTCCAACTATGTGCACCAGCGGTTGCTTGAAAAAGGGGCCCAGAACTTGGAGGACACGGTAGAGTTAGCTATGACCATGGAGGTCCCGTTCCGCAGCCTCACCTCGTTCCCCACGGACCAAGCGACCCCATCCTGGGTCCCCGACCAGCGACTGCCCCAGGCCTGCGCCGCGCGGCCACCCACCCACTACGCAGCCCCAGTGTGCCATTTTTGTGGGCAGCCCCAACACCCACGGCAACACTGCCCGGCCCGCAACGTGACCTGCAGCAGCTGCGGTCGCAAAGGACACTATGCCCGGGTCTGCCTACCGAAGAAATCCCCCTCTCCAAACTCTCCCGCAGCCCAGAGCACTCGCTTCCCAGACTCGCAGGCCCGCAGGCCCCGAAATGCTGCGGCCTGTACTCCGACTCCGCCCCCACCCGACACGTGCGACTCATGGGGGCCGCCACCTTGGCAACCCTCCTCCACGCGCCCGGCCACGTGCGACTCATGGGGGCTGCCATCTTGGGCGCCATCTTCCTCGAAGACTACGACCTCCGCGGACAGTCATCACGGGGCCACTCCAGCACAGCTGATCGAGCCGCCGACTACCCACAACTCAGCGCGGTCACGTTGGACCAGTCGCGTCCGAAGCACCTCCGCAACTCGCTGATGACCGTTAAAATCAACGGGTACAGGACACCGTGCCTCTTCGACTCCAGGGGCACCGAGAGCTTCGTACACCCAGATCTGGTAAGACGCTATTCACTCCCTATTTTCCCTGCACAGCAAACAATCTCCCTCGCTTCGGGCTCACACTCTGTTCACCTCCAAGGGCGCACCGCCGCGACCCGAACGATTCAGGGCGCCAGCTACTCGAACTTCCAGCTATACGTGCACCCCAAACTCTGCGCCCCACTCTTACTGGGACTCGACTTCCAGTGCAACCTCAAAAGCCTCACACTATCTGCAGTCTAGCGACGCTAAAAATCGACCCCCCTCCACTGTTTGCTAATCTCACTCCGGACTGCAAATCCGTAGCCACTCGCAGCAGGCGGTATAGCCTGCAGGACAGGGTATTTATCAGAACCGAGGTTCAGAGGCTCTCACATGAGGGAATCATAGAGGCCAGTAACAGCCCCTGGAGAGCTCAGGTGGTGGTCCAAAGACCGGGGAAAAAGTCCGGATGGTAGTGGACTATAGCCAAACCATTAATCGGTTCACGCTCCTCGATGCGTACCCCCTCCCCAGGATTGCAGACATGGTGAATCAGATAGCCCAGTATCGCATTTTCACAACGGTGGATCTGAAGTCTGCATACCACCAGCTCCCAATCCGCCCGGAGGACCGCCACTACACGGCGTTCGAGGCAGATGGTGCCCCTTCCGTTTCCTCCGGGTTCCCTTTGGCGTCACTAATGGGGACTCGGTGTTCCAATGAGCAATGGACTGAATGGTGGACCAGTACGGGCTGCGGGCCACATTTCCGTACTTGGACAACGTCACCATCTGCGGCCATGACCAGCAGGACCATGATGCTAACCTCCATCGATTTCTCCAGACTGCCCAGAAACTCAACCTCACGTATAACACGGAGAAATGCGTTTTCCGCATGACCAGGCTAGCCATCGTCGGCTATGTCATGGAAAACGGAGTCCTGGGCCCCGACCCGGACCGTATTACAACGGAGTCTTACAACTCCCTCTCCCTCATTGTCCCAGGGCCCTCAAAAGGTGCCTGGGATTCTTATCGTATTATGCCCAGTGGGTCCCTCAGTATGCGGACAAAGCCCGCCCACTATTTAAGGCCACACTCTTTCCTCTGTCAGATGAGGCTCACAGGCCTTCACCTGCATCAAGGAGGACATCGCCAAAGCGGCCATGCGGGCGGTGGATGAATCCGTCCCTTTCCAGGTTGAGAGCGATGCCTCAGAGGTCGCTCTCGCAGCCACCCTAAATCAGGCAGGGAGACCAGTCACCTTTTTCTCCCGTACCCTCTCCGCTTCGGAACTTCGACACTCCTCGGTCGAAAAGGAAGCACAAGCCACCGTGGAAGCTATACGTCTCTGGAGGCACTACCTCGCAGGTAGGAGGTTCACCCTCATCACCGACCAAAGATCGGCTGCCTTCATGTTTGACAACTCACAAAGGGGCAAAATTAAAAATGATAAGATCCTGCGGTGGAGGATCGAACTCTCCATCTACAAGTACGATATCATGTACCGACCGGGGATGCTCAACGAGGCCCCAGATGTCCTGTCCCGCGGCACGTGCGCCAGTGCGCAAGACGACCGCCTGAAAGCTATCCACTATGACCTCTGCCATCCGGGGGTCACCCGGCTCGCCCACTACATCAAAGCCCGAAATCTGCCTTTCTCCACCGAGGAGGTAAAAGCCACCACCAGGGATTGCCTGATCTGCGCGGAGTGCAAACCGCACTTCTATAGACCAGACAGGGCCCACCTGGTAATGGTCTCCCGGCCCTTTGAACGCCTCGCTATCGATTTCAAAGGGCCACTCCCCACGACCAATCGGAATGTGTACTTCCTGAACGTCATCGACGGGTTCTCCCGCTTCCCCTTTGCTATCCCTTGCCCCGATATGACCTCCCACACAGTCATCAGAGCCCCGCACAGTGTCTTTACCCTGTTCGGGATCCCCAGCTATGTACACAACGACAGGGGTCGTCCTTTATGAGCGACGAGCTGCGTCAGTACCTGCTCGACAAGGGCATTGCCTCGAGCAGGACTACCAGCTATAACCCCAGGGGGAACGGGCAGGTGGAGAGGGAGAACGCAACAGTTTGGAAGACCGTTCTACTGACCCTCCGGTCCAGGAATCTCCCGACCTCCCATTGGCAGGAGGTCCTCCCCGACGGGCTCCATGCTATTAGGTCCCTCCTATGCACAGCCACCAACCAGACCCCTCACGAACGGCTATTGTTTTTTCTAGGGGCACTACCACGGGGGTTTCGCTCCTAGCATGGTTGAAGACACCGGGCCCGGTTCTCCTCCGGAAGCACGTCCGGACACACCAGTGGAGTGCTCCTACTCCACTCGAACCCCGAATACGCTTTCATCGAATACCCTGACGGCCGTCAGGACACTGTTTCCCTCCGGGGCCTGGCGCCTGCAGGATCCAATCCCACCACCACTACCGCCGAGGTACCCCTCACATTACACCCCGCACAACCCTCCACGCCCTGCGCCCCCGCACCTACAGGTTCACTGCCCGTGCTCCGCGCCCCCGCGCCTATGGGTTTCTGGCGCTCCCCGTCACCAGTCGAACCAGTCGGGTATGAAGCTCGGACCGAATCCACTATCGTACCCTCACCGACCGTCACCACCCAGCCACCTGAAGAGGCTGCAGCCCCGGTGCTTCGCCGATCCCAAAGGACGACTCGGCCGCCGGACCGGCTCAATTTGTAGACCCATCTGCCAGTTCATCTCGTCGCAGGCAGGCTCAGTTGTAAGACTATTAAAACCACTGTTCACTTCCAATCATGTGTCTTGTGAATTGATGGTCTCATCACTCACCTGAAGGTAGTGGACCAGATCAGGCTGAGGAAGAGCTGGGTTCGTCAGGTATTCCACTCAGGGCTAGACGTGAAGACCAGGGGAGTCGCAATTCTGGTGAACAAGCGGGTGCAGCTTGAGGTGGGGAATATTGTTTTGGATGGGGTTGGTCGCTACGTTATGGTTAGTGGTAGGCTGGAAGGAAGGAACGTGGTCTTGGTCAACATATATGTGCCAAATTGGGATGATGCGGATTTCATAAAGAGGGTGCTGGGGAAGATACCTGACCTGGATTCCCACAAGCTGGTTATGGGAGTGGATTTCAATACAGTTATGGATCCAGGCCTGGACCAGTCGTGCTCAAGAACGGGCAGACTGTCAGCAATGGGAGAAGAGCTGAGGGAGTTCATGGAGCAGATGGGGAGGGCCTATCCGTGGAGGTTTGGTAGGCCGACAGAGAAGGAGTTCTCCTTCCTCTCGCACGTTCATAGAGTCTATTGCTGGATCGATTTTGTTAGACTGAGTAGGGATCTACTGACAGGGGTGGTGGATGCTCAGTATTCAGCAATCACCATTTCCGACCATGCCCCGCATTGGTTTGAGCTTCAGGTGAGTGAAGAGAGCTTCCAGCGCCTGCAGTGGAGGCTGGGTGTGGGACTGCTGGCTGATGAAGGGGTGTGCGAGAGGGTGAGGAAGTGTATACAAAACTACCTGCAGGTCAATGATACAGGGGAAGTCTCAGCAGCGGTGGTGTGGGAGGCGCTCAAGGCAGTGGTGAGAGGGGAGCTGATTTCAATCCAGGCTCACAGGGACAAGATGGACAGGGCAGAAACAGACCGATTGTTAGCGGAGATCCTGCAGATTGACAGGAGGTATGCGGGGACCCCGAGTGCGGAGCTCTGGAGGGAATGGAGGAGGCTGCAGGCGGAGTTTGGGGTGGTGTCCACGGGTAAGGCAGTGGAGCAGCTCAGACAGGCGAGGGGTGCGATATATGAGCATGGAGAGAAAGCCAGCAGGATGCTGGCTCAGCAGCTCAGAAAGAGGGAGGTGGTTAGGACAATAGGTAAAGTGGTGGATGGAGGCGGTAACTTGGTAGGGGATGCGGCGGGTGTGAATAGAGTTTTCAAGGATTTTTATTGCAAACTTTATAGCTCGGAGCCCCCCTGCGGGACCGGAGGGGATGAGACGCTTCTTAGATGGCCTGACATTCCCAAAAGTGGGCAGGGAGCTAGTAGAAGGGCTGGGCGCCCAGATCAGGGTTGAGGAGATTAGAGGGCTTAAAGACCATGCAATCAGTAAGGCCCCGGGGCCAGATGGGTACCTGGTAGAATTTTATAAAAAGTTCTCTGGGATATTGGGGCCGCTGCTGGTCAAGGTTTCTAATGAGGTAAGGGACAGAGGGGTGCCTGGCTGTCAGACATGGTGAGTTTCCTGAGCTTGGAGAAAATCAAGTTCGCCTTGACAGGGTCGTTGTTAGGGTTCGCCCGGAGGTGGCAACCATTCATCGACTTCTTTGCGGAGAATTTATCGTCAGCAGGGGGCGGGGGTTAGGGGAATGTAGTATAGGGGGTCAGTTGGGCAGATCTGGGTAGGACGGGTTAGGGCAATCGCACTGTGTACTTTGGTTATTGTACAGTCCTTTTGTTTTCACGTTCTTTACTTCTACTGTTTACAATGCCAAAAAATTCCTCATTAAATTTGTTTATTTTTTAAAAATCAGTGGGAGGGAAGCTGGAGTGTGCCATGAGCCACTGTGTTATTCTTCTCTGCAAAAAGCAGAATAAATGCGCTGACCAAATCGAGACACCAGCTTCAAATAATAAATTACTTTAATATTGCACCTTTATCATAATTAACCATCCCGAAAATATTACATAGAGGTGTAGTACTTTTCACCGTGTGCAAAGAAGGGGATGGAGCAGAATAATGAAGTTGCTGGGAGTTTGGAGCAGGCTGATTGAGCAGCCAGGCAGAGAAGGATCTGGCTGAGCTGCAAATCAAAGCGGTTCAAAGTTGTTGCACTGACATGAAGCAATCTGTGTTCACCAGTGCGGATGTCTTGTCCCATTTCAGTTAATGTACCGACCGCGTGGCCTAATGGATAAGGCGTCCGACTTCGGATCGGAAGATTGAGGGTTCGAGTCCCTTCGTGGTCGCATTTTACAAAACTGGGTCTTAATCCAGAAACAAGCGTCCTTTTAAATGCAGAAGTGTTATTGCGGTGGTGGCTGCCCAGATTGCCCCAGTTGCAAATTTTAGAGCCATTTATTTAATTTCATTTAACACTGACTAATGAAATATAAAACTCGGAGTGGAACAGCCGGCAGCTTGCAGTCGGCCTCGGCCCGAAGATCCTCTCCCGGCAAAATGGCTCCAGCCGCACAACAGAGAGATTGAGAGGTTTAACCGGGGGGCAAAGATCCCCACTCCCCGGTCTGCAACACTGCAGCCCACAGACCAACACTCACCGCCCGGGAACTCCCAATCCACAGAGACCCCCGCCCCCCCGGCCAGCCCGGACACTGAGGCTTAACCCACACACACACACACAGACAGTGTATCCACCCCCCCACCCCCCGCACTGAGACACAGCCCCCCCCCCCCCCCGCACTGAGACACAGCCCCCCCCCCCGCACTGAGACACAGCCCCCCCCGCACTGAGACACAGCCCCCCCCCGCACTGAGACACAGCCCCCCCCGCACTGAGACACAGCCCCCCCCGCACTGAGACACAGCCCCCCCGCACTGAGACACAGTGTATCCCCCCCGCACTGAGACACAGCCCCCCCACACTGAGACACAGCCCCCCCGCACTGAGACACAGCCCCCCCCCGCACTGAGACACAGCCCCCCCACACTGAGACACAGTGTATCCCCCCCCACACTGAGACACAGTGTATCCCCCCCGCACTGAGACACAGTGTATCCCCCCCCCCGCACTAAGACACAGCCGCCCCGCACTGAGACACAGTGTATCCCCCCCTCGCACTGAGACACAGTGTATCCCCCCCCCCGCACTAAGACACAGCCCCCCCCCGCACTGAGACACAGCCCCCCCGCACTGAGACACAGTGTATCCCCCCCGCACTAAGACACAGCCGCCCCGCACTGAGACACAGTGTATCCCCCCCCCGCACTAAGACACAGCCCCCCCGCACTGAGACACAGTGTATCCCCCCCCCCCCGCACTAAGACACAGTGTATCCCCCCCCCCCGCACTGAGACACAGACCCCCCCCGCACTGAGACACAGCCCCCCCTCGCACTGAGACACAGTGTATCCCCCCCCCGCACTGAGACACAGTGTATCCCCCCCTCACTGAGACACAGCCCCCCCGCACTGAGACACAGCCCCCCCGCACTGAGACACAGTGTATCCCCCCCGCACTGAGACACAGGTATCCCCCCCCGCACTGAGACACAGCCCCCCCGCACTGTGACACAGCCCCTCCCGCACTGAGACACAGCCCCCCCACACTGAGACACAGCCCCCCCCGCACTGAGACACAGCCCCCCCACACTGAGACACAGCCCCCCCCGCACTGAGACACAGCCCCCCCTCGCACTGAGACACAGTGTATCCCCCCCTCACTGAGACACAGCCCCCCCGCACTGAGACACAGCCCCCCCGCACTGAGACACAGCCCCCCTCGCACTGAGACACAGTGTATCCCCCCCCGCACTGAGACACAGCCTCCCCGCACTGAGACACAGTGTATCCCCCCCGCACTGAGACACAGCCCCCCCCGCACTGAGACACAGCCCCCCCGCACTGAGACACAGTGTATCCCCCCCGCACTGAGACACAGTGTATCCCCCCCGCACTAAGACACAGCCCCCCCGCACTGTGACACAGCCCCCCCCGCACTGAGACACAGTGTATCCCCCCCGCACTGAGACACAGCCCCCCCGCACTGAGACACAGTGTATCCCCCCCGCACTAAGACACAGCCCCCCCCGCACTGAGACACAGTGTATCCCCCCCGCACTAAGACACAGCCCCCCCCGCACTGTGACACAGCCCCCCCCCGCACTGAGACACAGCCCCCCCGCACTGAGACACAGCCCCCCCCCGCACTGAGACACAGTGTATCCCCCCCGCACTGAGACACAGTGTATCCCCCCCGCACTGAGACACAGCCCCCCCCCGCACTGAGACACAGTGTATCCCCCCCGCACTGAGACACAGTGTATCCCCCCCGCACTGAGACACAGTGTATCCCCCCCGCACTGAGACACAGTGTATCCCCCCTCGCACTGAGACACAGCCCCCCCCGCACTGAGACACAGCCCCCCCGCACTGAGACACAGTGTATCCCCCCCGCACTGAGACACAGCCCCCCCCCGCACTGAGACACAGTGTATCCCCCCCCCCCCACTGAGACACAGTGTATCCCCCCCCACACTGAGACACAGCCCCCCCGCACTGAGACACAGTGTATCCCCCCCCACACTGAGACACAGTGTATCCCCCCCGCACTGAGACACAGCCCCCCCGCACTGAGACACAGTGTACCCCCACCCCGCACTGAGAACACAGCCCCCCCGCACTGAGACACAGTGTATCCCCCCCCCCCGCACTGAGACACAGCCCCCCCCGCCACTGAGACACAGTGTATCCCCCCCCCGCACTGAGACACAGCCCCCCCGCACTGAGACAGTGTATCCCCCCCGCACTGAGACACAGCCCCCCCGCACTGAGACACAGCCCCCCCCCGCACTGAGACACAGCCCCCCCGCACTGAGACACAGCCTCCCCCGCACTGAGACACAGCCCCCCCGCACTGAGACACAGCGTATCCCCCCCTCACTGAGACACAGTGTATCCCCCCGCACTGAGACACAGCCCCCCCGCACTGAGACACAGCCCCCCCCGCACTGAGACACAGCCCCCCCCGCACTGAGACACAGCCCCCCCCGCACTGAGACACAGTGTATCCCCCCCCCGCACTGAGACACAGTGTATCCCCCCCGCACTGAGACACAGACCCCCCGCACGGAGACACAGTGTATCCCCCCCCCGCACTGAAATACAGCCCCCCCCCCCCCCGCCCCCGTAAGCGCGGACACTGAGGCTTAACCCACACACACACACACAGACAGTGTATCTCCCCCCCCTCCCCCCGCACTGAGACACAGCCCCACCCGCACTGAGACACAGCCCCCCCCGCACTGGACACAGTGTATCCCCCCCCCGCACTGAGACACAGCCCCCCCCCCGCACTGAGACACAGTGTATCCCCCCGCACTGAGACCAGCCCCCCCCGCACTGAGACACAGCCCCCCCCGCACTGAGACACAGTGTATCCCCCCCGCACTGAGACACAGTGTATCCCCCCGCACTGAGACACAGCCCCCCCGCACTGAGACACAGCCCCCCCGCACTGAGACACAGCCCCCCCTGCACTGAGACACAGTCCCCCCCCCGCACTGAGACACAGCCCCCCCCGCACTGAGACACAGCCCCCCCGCACTGATACACAGTGTATCCCCCCCGCACTGAGACACAGCCCCCCCGCACTGAGACCAGCCCCCCCGCACTGAGACAGTGTATCCCCCCCCCGCACTGAGACACAGCCCCCCCGCACTGAGACACAGCCCCCCCGCACTGAGACACAGCCCCCCCCCCGCACTGAGACACAGCCCCCCCGCACTGAGACACAGCCTCCCCCGCACTGAGACACAGTGTATCCCCCCCCCCACTGAGACACAGTGTATCCCCCCCCCCGCACTGAGACACAGTGTATCCCCCCCCTCCCCCCGCACTGAGACACAGCCCCCCCGCACTGAGACACAGCCCCCCCCGCACTGAGACACAGCCCCCCCGCACTGAGACACAGCCCCCCCCGCACTGAGACACAGTGTATCCCCCCCCCGCACTGAGACACAGTGTATCCCCCCCCCACACTGAGACACAGTGTATCCCCCCCCCGCACTGAGACACAGCCCCCCCCCCCCCGCCCCCGTAAGCGCGGACACTGAGGCTTAACCCACACACACACACACAGACAGTGTATCCCCCCCCGCACTGAGACACAGTGTATCCCCCCCCCCCCCGCACCGAGACACAGTCCCCCCCGCACTAG